>NC_083462.1:21531361-21653861 GCF_030014155.1 Tachysurus vachellii | reverse complement strand
AAGAGGTTACACCAGATACACACACCTGTAGAAGAACACCTCATCCACAGGGATCTGACTTTCCTCTTTGGCCAAATACTCCTCAGAGTTTACTGTAAAGCAAAAAAAACCCACACATTCCTTTTAATAATCTTACAAATGTTAGGTTTCAGTACTTCTAGTTGACTGAGACTCTCACCAGGTAATGAGCGGATGTTATTCGTGGTCTTTTTGTGTTTCGGCTGCATTACAGTCGCGTCTGTGTTTTCTGAGACAGAAGACAAAGCAGAGATCAGACGCACATTTCGACAACGTCTCAGTGTTTATAACGTCAGCAGAAAGAGAGCATGGTAAAATATTTTACGTACGTTTGCCCTTCATTTGTTTGGGGTTTCTGAACACGAATCGATCCAAGAACCTGATAAGCGTGAAGTCCTGTAGAGGATCCCCTGTGTACTGGATGTGCTGTCCCTGTCAGAGGAAAATAAAATCATGTGCATTGTAAAAACAATATATTGCCATATGATCATCAGTCAGTATTATGTTGCTACATTGAAATACTCACCTGCAAGATGGTTTTTGCGAAGAGAGCTACAGAAGGGTGGAAATGATCAGCGAGCTACAAGAGGCAAATGTACAGAGTGAATAACAGCAAGGCAGACATCAGCAGATTTTATGTTACTGACGAACATGTACAAATTTGTGCTTTTTGACAGGCTCATATGAACCACAAATTAGCCAATCAGTGACCAGACATAGACACCTGTGACTTGCAAGACACACCTCATCCAGCTCATTTGTGTCTTACCTTCTGCAGCTCCCAGAGTGTGCTGTGATTCGCTCCACAGTATAAAGGGTTTCTGTGCATGGGGTCATAAACCTCCAAATCCTTACCACCTGCATAAAGAAACACAGTTTTCCAAACAAGACCAAGATACATATGTGCATATTAATGATCATACTGCAAAAAACATGGAACCATACAGTAAGTGACACAATGATACAGCAAATCATGCATTAAATGACACAATGAGAGACAGAATCATACAGCGAGTGATACTGAATCATACAGTGAGTGAGTGAGTGAGTGGGACAGAATCATACAGCGAGTGATACTGAATCATACATTAAGTGACACTGTGAGTGGGACAGAATCATACAGCAAGTGATACTGAATCATACAGTAAGTGAGTGAGTGAGTGGGACAGAATCATACAGCAAGTGATACTGAATCATACATTAAGTGACACTGTGAGTGGGACAGAATCATACAGCAAGTGATACTGAATCATACAGTAAGTGACACTGTGAGTGGGACAGAATCATACAGCAAGTGATACTGAATCATACAGTAAGTGAGTGAGTGAGTGAGACAGAATCATACAGCAAGTGATACTGAATCATACAGTAAGTGAGTGAGTGAGTGGGACAGAATCATACAGCAAGTGATACTGAATCATACATTAAGTGACACTGAGTGGGACAGAATCATACAGCAAGTGATACTGAATCATACAGAACCTGCTCTGCCCAAAGCTTTATAAAAAACTGAGAATCTAAGAATCTAAAACTAAGAAACAGTAAAGGCAAAGAAACAAAATCACATATCACTACAGAAAATATCATTTCTTATTTACCCTCTAGGTTTTGGTGATGTACCCACGATGCAGCTGGTTTGATCTGCTGAGGCTGTTTGCACTGGTCCTCTTCAGTTTTATCCGCATCCACAAACCTTTCTTCATCGTCATCATCATCGTTAGTTTTCTTGTCATCCTCCTCCTCCCCTTTAAGGTCCTGAAACTTCTCCTCCTCTTCATCCTAATGAATTATCTATGTTATTGAGTACACAGGTTGAGGTACAGCATAATACCACCCTAAACAATGTCTTACCCCTTCTTGTAGGATGAGCTTAAGGCCAGGTTTGGCTTTCATGACCTCGGACACGAGGAAGAGCGCTCCGCAGGCAAACGTAGGGCCCTGCTCACAGCTCACTTGCAGCAGCCTCTTCACAAAGGCCTTAACACGGCGCAGGACGATGTCTGCTTTCAGAGATTTGTACAGCAGGTTGAGGAACATGCTCTGCCTCGAACTTACTGACAGACCAGGATCTAACAGTTTTCTGTAGAAAAAAGACACACACACGACAGTTACAATATTCATTTAACTTCGACTGTATTCCGATGAGCTGTGGCATTTTCTCTTCCCACCACCCATAAAGGATAATTATTTGAGACTGCCACTTTTTTACTGACAAAATGCATGACAGGGTTGTGCTGCACTTTAGTTTGCATGGTTTTGTCATGGTTTCCACATGCCTGCATGTTCCTGATTCTGTAAAATGATGTAAATAATACTAAGCCTTTAGCTTTTTACAATAGCACAGAATAGAACCATAAAACCTATGCTCAAGTCTCTCTTATAGCTGAATGAGAAAAGAAGATGACAACGCAGCTGATTACAAGCCTCCTGAGACACCAGGCCATAACTAACAGTCAGGATATGTAATCTTTACACCTGGGTTACTGATTTATCCCCATGTGCTGATCAGACATTATCTGGGAATATATCTACATTTATATTTACAGTATTTATAAGATGCTCTTATCCAGAGCGACAGAAGTGATTTAAAGTCTCATTCAGTCGCATGTAAAGTATCATTAGGTCACTATTAAGAATACCATCAGTCTAAAACTCTGTTGGAAGGAAATGTAGCAAGGAAACACACACATGTTTACAGTTTAGTCCACTTTCCTTTTGTTCCAGCTGCTGCAGAAAAGCTTTAATTAGTCATCTTCTGGTGAATACCTAGACACATGCAATGAATTCGTAACATACAGTATGTGCGCTTACTTGTAAAGGGCGACGTAGTATCGATCGGAAACGCTCTGCTGAGAATCCATAACCTGGAAGAGCAGCATGAGAGCTTGCACAGCTGTGCTGAACTTCACGATGTGCACCACTTTAAACAGCGTGTCCAGCTGCTCCCGGACCGTCTCATCTCCGGCCTTGGTGTATGGATAAGCCCTGTTGACGCCGCTCAGCAGCGCACCCAGCATCTTAGACTCCACCTCCTTCTTTTTGACGCAGAGACGGAAGAAGCTGAAGTAGATAGTGATGAGTTTGGTGGCAAGCTCGGCCTCGTCGTGGCTCAGCATCACCTGGTTGAGGAAGCAGGAGGCGTAATACTGAGCCTTGGCGCTTATGTTGGGTCTGAACATCAGACGCTCTACTTCGATGCACACCACCGATTTCATCAAGGGATGTTTATGAAGGAGTGTCTCCAGCAGATATGAGGCCTTTGAGGCAATTTTGTACTCTGGATCTCCCAGTTTGTTGACAACTTGCATCAGCAGGGCTTTCTCCTGCTCAGGCCGGTTGCAGAGCAGCTCAAGAGCTGTGGTCAGAGCTTTCATTTTGGTGGCCAGGACCGTATCGTGAGCCAAAGCGTCAAGAGCTATTACAAACTCAGCCAGCTGTAGCTTGAGAAGGTGCTCGAAGTACCAGAGGACAAGGCGCCGGTCTCGGACATCTCGGTTTCCACTCGCACGCTCCTCTAGCTGGTTAAACGGGCGTTGGGAGAAGCTCCGCAGTTTCCGATTCTCTGGGAGTAAATCAGACAACAGCAGCTCTTTAAGCGTGTCCAAAGCCATGAGGCCTTGCCTACGACTTCCTTTCTTCTTCATCATTGTGATCAGGCTCTCAATGTGCTCCAGACAGTGCACAGGAGCGTCCTGGATGAGCACAGTCATGGCTGCCATCCTGTCTGCCAGTGTCCCGGTCGAGACGACGCTCTTCATCCAGACTGTGTTTGCTCCTTTCTGTAGGATTTTCTTATTTTTGTAAAGATTTGTTTCAGCCTCTAGAAGCTTCTGAGCCAAAGCTTTGTACCGAGAAATCTGTGATTCGTCCTGAGCACAAGTGCTAGTCTCAGAAGTGTAGTCTATGTCATACCATTTTCCTCCAGGCTTGACCAATAGAACCTGACGGGGGTAAAATTCAAAAAGGTCGGCTTCTTTTTGCTTGGCTTTTTTGCTTGTTTTTTTGGACTCGCTCTTCTTCGGCTCGGCTTCTTGCTCGACTCCGAGCGTCTTGCTGGACTCCACTTTAGAGGCATCTTTTTTCTTGCTCTTCTTTTCCGCAATGGGTTTGGATTGTTTCTCTTTGTTTTGTTCTTCCTTCTCATCCTCATCTTCATCTTCAACAACCATCTGTCCTGAATAGGACTGGATTCCCAGTTTGGTGATAAACTCTTGTAGCTCACCTTCCTCCAATTCATCGATCGCACCTTTCTTTCCACCATTTACCAGCTCGTTACTGTCATCAACTGCAGAAAGCATGACGTAGTCTGCCTGTTGATAAAGCAAAACACAAGCAGGTTCAGTATATTTGTCTATTTAGACCTTATTGGACATGCAGTGCACTATAACAAGGAGCACAACATGATATTTAACATTAACTATCGCTAGTGGAGAAAGCAGGGACTTGTTGGAGTTGTTCATTTGATGTTATTTAATAAACTCAACCAAAAACAAAACAGCATGTTATATGTTTTAATGTTTTATAACTGACATTATGATGAACGGACATTTGATGAAGGGCTTTTAACAAAAGGAAACGTACGCTGGATTTTTACTATAATTTCAGTATTTACTAAAATACTTTAAAATGACCTCCTAGATCCTTCTTTCGTGATCATACAGTTGTATATTTCTCTTTTTTTCACAGTTAACACTGGATTTACAGCATTTAGCACACACCCTTATCCAGAGTGACTGATCTTTTTATGTCAGTTTATACACCCGAGTGATTGAGGGTTAAGGGCCTTGTTCAGGGGCCCAACATTGACAGCTTGGTGGACGTGGGATTCGAACCCGTGACCTTCTGATCAGTAGTCCAACATCTTAACCACTAGGTTACATACTTTTTATTTAACGTCTTCATAATTATTGTCACTTTAGTATCATCACAGTAAAATTAAGTCCCTGTTGTGCTTTACAGATAATTCCTTTAACTCCAGCTACAACTGGGCACTTTGCAGGTTCCCACGTGGGTTCATGGCGCAGGGGATGAAACCCAGAGCTTTACCTTAGTGCCTCCCAAACGTAGCACATCATCCAGGGTAAATTCATCTTCCTCTTTCTGGCCCTCATCACTCCCGCTGTCGTTGTTGTCGTTTTTAATCGTGTCGTCTTCGTTTTGTTTAAATCTTCCAGCTTTCTCTGGCCGCCGCTTGCCTTTCGGAGCCATGCTGGAAATAAAAAAAAATCAACACGCACCGGCTCCGTTCCAAACGACACCCTATTGAGCATAAAGTGCACTACTCTATTGCGCGAGCTCACTTAAGTCGCACCCTACTTAGGGAATCTATCAAGGGCGGTAGTAGATTATTTGAGACTGGTGTTGGAAAAGGCGAAGGTCCTGGAAGATCAAAAATCGTGACGCATTTAAGTAAGCTACGAAAATGTACGTACTATGTACGTGTAATGTACTATTATTAATGATCTTTCACTGTAAATAATGTTGGTTTTGATATTTTATGGTTATAAATGTTAACAAAATTAAAGCTGGACGGTTTTGTTTTACGGTGTAATAAGATTTTTTTTACAGCAAAGGTCAGAGAGGAAATTATCCAATCATGATCAAGGAAGTGCGCATGCGTGTTAGAGTAGTATTCTGACGAGTTCAGGTAACGTGCTTTTTTATTTACCTTGAGTGTGTGTGTGTGTGTGTGTGTGTGTGTGTGTGTGTGTGTGTGTGTGTGTGTGTGTGTGTGTGTGTGTGTGTGTGTGTGTGTGTGTGTCTGTGTCTGTGTCTGTGTCTGTGTCTGTGTGTGTGTGTGTCTGTGTCTGTGTCTGTGTCTGTGTCTGTGTGTAAGTGTGTGACTGTGAGTGTGTGAGTGTGTGAGTGTGAGACTGTGTGTGTGTGTGTGTGTGCGCATGATTTTCTGATCTGCAACTGTTTATTATTAGTATTCATCTGAAACAATAGTAGAAGCAAAAAGACTCTTAATAAATCAGTTGTATTAAAAACAATGATGAAGTTTAATGTTAGTGTTAATTAGTAACAGTCTTTGTGATCCTGAGTGCAATTTTATTTTCCAAAGAAATGGAGACAATTCAGAAGCTGATCAACATTAGCAGGACATCAGTGTGTTTTCTTACCCCATCACTGAAAGGTAAGAAGGTTTTTCATACTCATTATTCCCTTTATTTCCATTTACAACATGCAAAGAAGTGTCTTGATCTGATACATTAGTGAGTGTGGGTGAGTTTTTATCATTTACCTTTCACATAAAACATAAAATATGTTCCAGCTCCCTGGACCAGGATGTTGAGTCGAAGCTGTTCCAGCTCTTCATCAGAGAAACAGTCTCCTCGTCCCTCAATACTGAGGCATCTGGTGTCCAAAATCATAGCCACGGGTCCCATCACTGTGGCTGAGTACATGCGTGAAGTTCTAACTAACCCAGTCTCGGTACGTGTCTGCGTCTCACATCATCGTCAATGTAAACGTGCAGCGTCTCTCATTCAGTCACAGAATTCTGTTGCATTTTATACTACAGCAGTTCTTGATTGGTCAAAAGGATTTGATTTATTCTCAGGTATCTCAGGTTAATATTTCGGCACTCATTCTAATATACTAACATTCTAATAACACGTCTTTGGGACAGAGCACTTAACTTAAAGAGTAAGAGAAAATGAGAGATGAGAGTTTATAGCTACTATAATGTAAGACATAAAACTTGTCTTGTCTCATAGGCGTTCAGTTAAATGTAACTATAAATGGATAAAAAGTAAGAAGTCTCTTGTAATGAATTAAAATTTTAAATATGAGCAAATTGCTGCAGTCGTAAAGGAATACAACACATTGGTGTGTGGCGTTATAGATAATTTATTAACTGCGTGGTTCCACCAGAAGCATCACGCCATCTGTTGGTTATTTTTCTGTAACACTGTGGTTTTATCATCAGATTTTATTATTTACACCACTAATGTTTGTGTATCTTCTCAACAGGGATATTATGTGAAGAATGACATGCTGGGAGCTGACGGAGATTTTATAACATCTCCAGAAATAAGCCAGATTTTCGGAGAGGTTTGTCATTTCCTTTTTTTTTGTGATTCTCCGGTATTCTCCAGGAGTGGGATATATTAGGCAACAGAAAAATGGGCACGGTTACCTGTGGAAGAGATGGCATCAGGATACACTATGGGTAAACAGGCAAGCCATCAAAGGCTCTGTGATGCTCTGGGTAATGTTCCTTGGGTCCTGGCATTCGTGTGGATGCTACTTTTTAATTGTACCACCTACCTAAACATTATTGCAGACCAAGTGCACCCCTTGGCTCATTCAGCAGGATAATCCTCCCTGACACACTGCAAAAACTGTTCAGGAATGGCTTAAGGAAGGTGTTTACTTAAAATTCCCCAAATCTCAGTTCTATCAAGCATCTGTTTTGGTCACAGCTGTTTTGGTGGCACAAGAAGGACCGAGGCACATGGCATATGGTTTTAATGTTATGGTTGATTGATGTACATAACTGTGACTTCAGTTAATTTTTGCTTAAAAATAAAAAATCTTGTTTGGTGTTGGATCTTTGATTTTGTGCTAATGCTTCAACAAGGGAAGATCCAACACCAAACAAGATTTTGTTGATTGAATATATTTTGGGAGATGAACACAAATTCTCTCTCTCTCTCTCTCTCTCTCTCTCTCTCTCTCTCTCTCACTCTCTCTCTGTCTCTGTGTCTCTCTTTCATTGTAGTTGCTTGGGGTCTGGTGTGTTAGCGAGTGGATGGCTGCAGGGAAACCCAAAACGTTTCAGCTTGTAGAACTCGGACCTGGACGAGGCTCCTTGACCAGTGACATACTGAGGGTAAAAAGCTGCATTTCTTTAGCCATCTGTATTCTGTTCTCATTTTTTAATGTCTGGGTAGGGGTTTAGAACTATAGCACAAAAATGCCACTGTATGTACAGTAAATGCTTAAAGCACTCTTTATGCACACGACAATAAACTTGAAACTATTGGACTTGTATACTTTATGTGCCATTCTAAAATCGCAATGGTTGGAAAAATGATATAAATTCCCGAAGCACCACATCTCCATCTATACCTGCATGAACATTTACCAAAGTTTTCATTAAATACTGAACTTTAAGTCAAGCCAGTGTGAGTTCATTCAGTGTTGCGACTCGTATCCACAGAAACAGATAAAATGAATCATCAAATCAGTAACATTCATTCCTGCGTTTTAAGGAAAAGGTTTATCCTGCTAAGGGTTGTGCTAGATGCTGAGTTTATCCCATTGACTGATTGATTGAACTACATCCTGGATGCATGAATGTATTCTGGTGTGAGTCGTTTTGTCTGATTCATCTAAACGAATCATTCCCAAAGTATGACTCAGTTGCGATTTAGTTATTGCTAATCTGTTCTTACTATGTAGAACCTTATAATATTTTGTTTCCTTTTTGGAATTTGCTGTAAAATCCAATTACGATACCTAGAAATATTAACAATCCATATTTGTTTAGAGGTCAGGTTTACTGAACAGTAGAGGGCGCAAGTGAGCTTTTTTAACCAGTTCTTTTTTTTTTTTTTTTTTGTCACTTGCTCCTGATTATTCAGATCAGTCTTTTAAACTAAATTGTGGGGGTGTGGTGCAGGTCTTCAGTCAGCTACAGTCAGTTCTCTGTGGAGTGTCAGTGTCTGTTCACCTGGTGGAGGTGAGCCCAAAGCTAAGTGAAGTCCAGGCTCACTCTCTAGTTGGAGGAACCACTCAGGTGTGTGTGAGTGAGGAAGAGTCTGTGTATCGCACTGGCACCACACACACCGGCGTTCCTGTGTCGTGGTACCGCAGGACAGATGACATTCCCAGAGGTAGGCAATAGCATCATGCATTAACACTGAAATGTTTTTTTCACACTTTTTTCCACACAGTTTTCACTAGTGTTTGTGTGTGTTTGTGAGTGTGTGTGTTTGTGAGTGTGTGTGTTTGTGAGTGAGTGTGAGTTTGTGTGAGTGTGTGAGTGAGTGTGTGAGTGAGTGTGTGAGTGAGTGTGTGAGTGAGTGAGTGAGTGTGTGAGTGAGTGTGTGAGTGAGTGTGTGAGTGAGTGTGTGAGTGAGTGAGTGAGTGTGTGAGTGAGTGTGTGAGTGAGTGTGTGAGTGAGTGTGTGAGTGAGTGTGTGAGTGAGTGAGTGAGTGTGTGAGTGAGTGTGTGTGTGTGTGTGAGTGAGTGTGTGAGTGAGTGTGTGAGTGTGTGAGTGTGTGTGTGTGAGTGTGTGTGTGTGAGTGAGTGTGTGAGTGAGTGAGTGTGTGAGTGAGTGTGTGAGTGAGTGTGTGAGTGAGTGTGTGAGTGAGTGTGTGAGTGAGTGTGTGAGTGAGTGTGTGAGTGAGTGTGTGAGTGAGTGTGTGAGTGAGTGAGTGTGTGAGTGAGTGAGTGAGTGTGTGAGTGAGTGTGTGAGTGAGATGGTCAAGAGTTTCAAAAAATTTCCCCAGGACTGAGAAGGGAACTGAAAATAGAAGTTTGTAATATAGAAGTTGAAGTGCAATATATATAGTGTGTAAAGTGTATATGGTGTCCTTTAAGAGAAGGGTCTGAATTTTTAAGTATATGTGGTTAGGTGTGTGTGATTCTTACTGTATTGCTTCAGTGTTTAGTGCTTTTTAAAACATGTCTCTCATGTGATGAGATATTGTAGTTGTAAATTTGTGTTTTGTAGTTAAATAACAAAACGAAACAATTACCCTAAGACTTTTGATTATAATTTTTCTCAATCCAGATCAATTTGAGTGGTAATCATCCATCTGTTGCAGTCGTGGTGAATAGAAAAGACATGAAACATTTTGCATTACATAGACTTTTGCTCAAATCTGTCTGTAATCTAGATAATAAAGATCATAATAAATTTCTAGCTGTAGGCTATAATCAATAGTAAACCTTTAAGATACGAAGTTCGTTTTAAGCGAATGTTTTTTTTTTTAATGTTTTCTTTATTGTTGTTTCCAACAGGCTTCAGTATTTTCTTGGCTCATGAGTTTTTTGACGCGCTGCCCATTCACAAGTTTCAGGTAAACATCGGGTTGTGTGTCTCACCTCATATGTGTGAAAAATAAATTTCACAGAACACAAAATGTTGTAGCAGTGTTTTAGTGTGATAGATTGGCCGTTATTCATCACTGTTCATGTAGAACAAACACAGAGTCAAGCTCATTGAATGACGTATGATTGAATTTTCTTCTGAAACTGTCTAAAACATCAAAATGATCAGTGATTTGAGTGCGAATAAAGAAGCAGTTTGAGTTATGTGGACACAAGCTCCGCCCAACAGGTCCTTAGTTACATTTTGTGTAGTCTCAGTATCAGGCATCATGCACACAAGCCGTTTCAAACACTTCAGGAGATACAGAACTCGGTATCTGATTGGATGATAGAGTCTACAGGATTTCTAGGTTCTGTTGTTTTTAACTGACAAAGACATCACGGTGCTTTACGTCTCTCATGGAAGACGGAAGCCGTCGTGTTTGCAGCTGTGATAACGAGTGTTTCTGGGGATCAGCTAAACGCTGGATTTTCCAAATAGTTCACACTATAAACTCATTAATGTGCACTTTCTTAAAGGAACGATCTGTAGTAGCTCGCTGGTCTATTTTTGCAGGGACATCTGCAAAACTTTACATTTTCACACCCTTAAACATGATGCTGAACAAAAACAAACTGCGATTGGTTGTTTTACCTGTCAGTCAGATGCCCACTTTGGTGATCTTTGGCCAGTAAAAGCTGCTGTAGAATCCAGAACTTCTGCCATCAGTCTGAAACGTATTTGGGGAACAAGACAGCTCAGTGGTTAGCATATTTAACTCGCACCTCGGGGGTTGCATGTTGTCCCCTTGCTTCAGAGTTTCCTCTCCTAGTCCAAAGTCATGAGTGTGTGGGCACCTCAGGCAGTGTGTCCTTCAATCCCCTGGGATCAGCTTCAGGGCATCTGTAACCCAGTGTACGATAAGCACCACAGAAAATGGATGGATGGATGGACGTTGTTTTTATGCAGGATTTGAGATACTAAGCCAATAAAAAGAAATCATTCAATAGACTACAGTTATCGAATATCTCAATATAGAAGTCAATCAGTAAATGAACAGAGTTTCAAGGAAGGAAATGAATGCTGGAACTTGTTAAATGCTGAAATTGTGCTTTTTGTTTTAATAATAAAGCGAACGGAGAAGGGTTGGAGAGAGGTGATGGTTGATATCGACCCTGACAAACGCGATAAGCTCAGATTTGTGGTGTTTCCTGCTCCTACACTCGCATCTACTACACTCATACAAGTAAGTACTCGATCTTTAAAAGCTCTGTCATACTTCATGTACCTTGCTTGACAAACTTTTCTACCTCATCTCAAGATCTTTTAAGGCACAAGAAGTTTCCTCTTTCTATATATGTCGATGTATAAATGTTGGAAGTTCACTAGTAGTATCTGGGCAAAAAGCAGGGCAGAGCAGCAGACTATCAGTTATGCAAATAGATTTGAAAACTAAGATATTTTCTGATGGAATCAGACTATGGAACATCTGGTTTATATTTAAGCCATTCATTTGACTGATACATCAGAAGTGTGTGGGCTGGCAGTGTTTTGTGTAAGCTGCCGGAGGCTTACGTCATGTGTGCATGCCTGCTTTAAAGTCATGCCTCGTGGTTTAAAAACAGGAGTTTGCATGCCAAAATATGTGACCTCATGCAGTACCGGTGCTCTTTGAATGTGGAATTCACTCTCAGCTCTTTTCATTTGAAGCTTTAATTTGAGAGTTGATTTAATTCAGTTCAATTAATTTATTTGTATATCACTTAACAGTTCACATTGTCTCAAAGCAGCTTTACAGAAGTATAGAAACAGATTGATTTTGAAAATGCAGTTTCTATTTATCTTTAACATTTATCCCTAATGAACAAGCCTAAGGCATTAGTGGCAAGGAAAAACTCCCTGAGACGATATGAGAGAAACCTTGAGAGGAACCAGACTCTGAAGGGAACCTCTTCCTGACTTTGGTGACACTGGACAGGAAATAATATAAATGTACTGTAAATAATGTCCTTTCTACATCGGTTTGTAATTGAGTGGAATTGTACAACCAGAGCTCCTGAGGAACTAACAGGTCAGGGTCATTTCAGAGTTCATCACAGACACAACACTAACTCCTTCCTGCTGAAGTCTTCAATAGATCGCTGATGAAGATCCGACCAGAAAGCTGACTGACACAACAGTGGTTCAATGACGGTGTGACATGTTTAAGACATTGAAAATGTCCTGTGTGTATTGAACTTTCTGATTGGCTGACAGGTGTACATGGTATTTTCTTATGTCATGATATATAACAGATTTAAAAGTTATAAGTTCAAAATCTCACATTTGTTCGGACATTATTTATAATATTTATAATCACATTCTCCAGCATAACTCAGATGACAATGGTTTCCTTCTGAGCCAGGTTCCTCTCATGGTTCCTTCCTCATATCGTCTCAGGGAGTTTTTCCTTGTCACTGTTGCCTCAGGCTTGCTCATTAAAAATAAATATAAATTCATTTTACACTTTGTCATTCAACAGGAGGATTCAGCTAGCATGTGTTTAGACTTTTATTATATTAGAAAGGCAGAGTGACAGCAGAAATATGACACAACTTTCAGGAATATTAGCATCACTCTTGGATATGTTGTTAAATGACTACGAATTAAAATACGTTAGTACTAAATTCATACTGTTACTAAAAATTGGGTGCGTTCAACATATACTAACACACCAATAAACTAACTAATGTTAAAACTGTTCAGCTAGCCTACACTAAGGCTTTATCTTGTATAAAGATTTCAACATTTTTCACAATAAGTTACTGATTTCTGATCTCACATGAGATCCAAATAGCCGCCCCACTTATCTAGAGTTTATTCGATGTAATATCACTGTTGTCTAGAACTCATTTTATGTTATTCGAACTTGATAAAGGCTATAAATTATACCAACGATCCTGTCTTTATTATCCTTACAAGTCATTACTCTTTATTAATTTATGTCGGTCTGTTATGTTTTCTTCATTTAACAACTGTTCATCATTACTCAGGCAGATGAACCACGGCAACACGTGGAGGTTTGCGCTGAAGGCGGAGTCATTGTTCAGAAACTGGCTGCTCGGATCTCTGAGGACGGGGGTGCAGCACTGATCGCAGACTACGGCCACAATGGAACGAAGACGGACACATTCCGAGTGAGCTTCCTGCTAATGAATAGTTCATTCAGTTTCAGCCTGTGGTTGAGGCCATGCCCACTTTTTACCCTGTGACATTAGGAACCTGGGGGTCAAATGTCCTTGGGTGTAATCGATGAGCCTAATTCAGTCCGTCTGCCTTTCAAACCAAGAAAGGCTGTGTATGTTCCTGTAGGAGTCATTTAGAGCAACAAGAAACAGTTCTTTGAAAAATTTTCTTGCTACACAGAAACTAATAGCCGTTGTCAGTGCACATTCACAGCTGTATGCCCCAGTTTATGGAACGCATCAGCTCTGCCATGTCAGTGTGTCTACTAGGTACAAAATGCACATATTTTACCTCATATTACACTCACAACTCCGTCCAGGGTGTATCCTGCCTTGATGCCCAATGACGCCTGAGATAGGCACAGGCTCCCCGTGACCTGAGGTAGTTCGGATAAGCGGTAGAAGATGAATGAATGAATGAATTACACTCACATAATACACAAACACTCTTACTGTGTACCAGCAATATGAAGTCAAATATTCCTTCTAAACATACCTTAAGATTTTTTTTCTCCTCTGAAGGGTTTTAAAGGACACAAACTGCATGACGTGCTCCAGGATCCGGGCAGCGCAGACCTGACTGCAGATGTTGACTTTAGTTATCTGAAGAAGATGGCTGGAGAAGCCATGGTCTGCTTCGGACCTATCACACAGAAAGACTTTCTCAAGAACATGGGCATCGATGCACGCCTGCAGGTCAGGACCAACCATCACACACAATCTATAAATCAATCAATAAATCAGCGGTGTAAACAACTGGACCAGTCTCTTTAATTCACTATTGCATGACTTCTATACCTTCTATCATAGACTTGTTATAACATTACAGCTGCCATAATTCTGTAGTGAATTCTTGGAAGGTACTTCTTCTTTCTTTCTCTCTCTTTTCTTTCTTTCTTTCTTTCTTTCTTTTTTTTTCATATTTCCAATATATAATTTACAATAAAGCATCTCATACATGACACTTCTGTTTTTTTCTCCCAGAGCTTGGTTGAACAATAGAACATTCACATGTGTGAATGTGTGTTATTTGTGTGCTTAAGGGAAAACACATACACACACACAAAATGCAAACAGTATTAAACAGAGACATTCAGTCATTCATACCTGCTCCTATGGTTTAGTATAAAAAAACAGTCTGACCTCTGACTCCTCTGGTGGTTTCTAACCCTAGGTTCTGTTGAGAAGCTGTAAAGACTCCTCCACCCAAGCTCAGCTCCTTCATGGCTACAGCATGCTGACAGATCCAGAGAAAATGGGCCACAGATTTCAGTTCATGTCACTACTGCATCCCAGTCGCCTGGCTCAGCCAGAGGAAGAGAAAGGAGTCAGGATGCAGAGGAGGACTAAGAGCACGGCACCGCTTCCTGTCGCTGGGTTCACTGAGCTCGGACTAAACTGAAAGCTGACTCTAATCCCATCACTTTTTCACAGTAATGCAGAAACTGTCCTACAGTTCACATTTCTGTCCTATTTTTGTATATTTATCCTTAGAAAACGAACACAAGCAGTACAGTAAGATTAAGAGTCAGGGAATGGATTATATTTGCTGAGCAACATAAGTATTTTGGAGCACACTTTTTTCCACTAATCCAATCATCCACCATGGATGAGAAGCTTGTTCAGATAACAGAGCATCATACAGGCTTCTCTACAGACTGTACAAGTAAAACTGTACACAAATAAACATACACAGCACAGTTAGAACTGATGCTTAACTGTCTCTAATGGATTTCAAGTAGATTACATTTCTCAAAGTGTAATGTGGTCCTTATTTGTTGCACACAGAACTATTTCTGCTGTTGGTGTGTGTGTGTATATATTTATTTATATGTTTTTTATATATATATATATATATATATATATATAAATTCCTTGTTTTTTAAGATAAAGTGCTGTGTTCTTAGATGCACAGAGTTTTATATGACTTAATTGGGTGTAGTCATTTCATGCTTAGCCAGAACAATTTGCTACTTATTTATCATACTTTGGTTAACAGAAAGGAAAATGTTATATGTTGATATGATAACTCGGTATAACATATTGGTTAATTATATTATAAAAGGCAAAAGCTTTCTATCTAAATTTTGTTTTTCTCCTAGCAAACTAGGAGATTAAAATAGCTATACTAATGTTAACTAACTTACTAGCGTTTGCTTAAATTACAAAATAACAGTAGCCCTGCTACTTGTCCCAGCATTAGCCTAATTCTTATTAGCTATAGTATTAGCCTAGCTAAATACACGGCTAGCTTGTTAGTTAAGTCAACTATCCATTATCTTCTAAGTTAAAAAGCAACTGCTGTGGAAATTATATTAGCTAAGCTCTTTAGTTAGTTATATTAACTAAAACTGTGCAGTTTATTTGTTCATTTCTTGCTGCTTTTGCAGATTGTTTTTTGCAACTCTGTGGGGAAAAAGGAAAAAAAGCATTAGGGTCAGAATATATAGCTGTGTCAATGTGAAATATCTAAAATGAGCTGGTAAGGTTACTAACAGAAAAAAGGCCTGGCTGTGAATGAGTAAACACAGCAGTAGTTGATTTAAATATCCATATGATGGAAAATTATACCAACAATGGCCCCAAATGCTTTACCACAAGATGCAAACCACTGATTGTCAGAAAGACCAGGTTATATTTGAAAGTGTATTTTTTTAAAAATGGAAATTAGTGGTATTTAACCTAACATTTCGAATCAAAAGTTAGTTTCATGGTGTTATACTACATATTACTACACGTTTTCTGGGGAATTTTAAATTTAATAATAAAATATAATGTATGTATTGTGTATATACAAACAGAAAAACACCATAGATATTATTATAAATATTTAAATAATTATCATTCTAGAAATTCATATTTTATTTGATTCTCTTATTTCTCCAGTCATTAAAACGTTCTGCTCTGTGTACCTAGTACATTGACAGCATTTAGCAGATACTAAATACTATACTGTGAAAAATACACTATCTAATAATCAAAGTTTAAATCTCCACCAGTCCTGAAATTCTTTTTTAGTAAATCAGCCATGATGTAAGTTTTTTCAGGTCACCTGATCATATAAAAAGTCACTCTCTGGATGAGAGATGGAGGAGTCCCCAACTCCCTCTGCCTTAAAGAGGCCACGTGGAGCCGCCACATCTGGTAGTCATTTAGCTGAAGTGGTGAAGGGGAGACTCACACACACACACACACACACATACATGCTACATGTTGGATTAGGTTCTGACAGGAGCAGCAAGCACACACACATGTGCCTCCAGGAACAGTAGCAATTAAAATATATGGTTACAGATGAGGTCAATACAAGAAAACAACATCCATCCCTTAATAAATACATGTAGTTCTACATAATCCATCTTCTAGTAGAAACGGTAAAGCTTTAGCTCTAGAGCTCTAGTGTTTATTTCATTTGAGACTAATGAATGAATGTGATGAGCCAATTCATGAAATCAGCTTTTACGAGTAGTTTGAATTCAGTGACTCGATTCCTTACCCTCTGTCCTCTTCATTCGGGATGTGGTATATTAGTGTGTTGGCTTATTGATCGGAAGGCTGTGAGTCTGAATCCCAGGTTTATCAATCGCCTACTTCTGGACCCCTGAGCAAGCTCCTTAACCCATAATTGCTCAGTTATGTAACATGAGATAAAATATAAGGCCATCTGGATAAGGGCATCTGCCAAATGCCATAAATGTAAATTTACTGTGAAGCCCAGTGGGAGCAGCACGAAGTAACCGCAGAGTCGAGTTCACTTTAATAGAGCTCAGCTGCACTCGTATTGGACTGTTTTAGCCTGATTTACACTCTATTAGCACCTCATTGCTTTAATGTCTCAACAGTGATTATGTACCAAGAAAAAACCTTTGCATACCGTCATCTAGGCATAACTTAGCAGTTTATCATAGTTTTGGTATTTTCATGGTATCAAAAATAATTTTTAAAGATATAACACTATAGAAAAAGCCATTTTTCAGTCAGAATGCTTCCAGAGCCTTCTGTGCTCTCCTCTGGCAATGTTGCTTCAAATTGATTAAAAAAAGCTAGCTGAATAGCTATAGGTATTACGGTCTTATTAATACCTTAATTTGAATTTGTTTAAAGAGCAAAGGTCACAGTGCATACATTCTGTGCAAACATGCATTATGAGAACAAAAACCTGAGTTATATACAGTATATAGCATAATCCTCCTAGCTAAGAGCTTTACAACAGTTATGCCGATATTATTTTATATTAGCTAGCTTGCTATTGCTTGGATAAATTAATGATAAAATAGTTGCCCTACTAAAATAGTACTTAGCTAAGTATTACCCTAATACTTATTAGCAATATTATTAGCTTAGCTTCACACCCGGCTAGCATTTTTGCTAACTTTATCCATTATCTCTATTAGTTAAAAAGCTTATGCTGTGGAGATAATATTAGCTAAGTATGAGTAAATACTGGAAAATTAGCACAGTGCTTTGTTGTTTTTTTTTCTAAAACTGTGTTAACCTGGTGGAAATATGCATTACTATGTGTATTGTAGTATGTGATGCAATGTATTTCCTTCCATATTTATAGTGCAGTGACCTACTTCTTCATTAACTGCCATTTACTAAACACTCACTGTCCTCTTTATTAGGAATACATGTACCAGCATGAGAACTTCAGATAATTTTCACATCAAACATCTGGTATTAAGATCCATGCTACGGTTAAAGTCACAGAGATCACACCTTTTCCCCATTCTTATTTTTACTGTGAACATTAACTGAAGCTTTTGACCTGCACGTGTACGAGTTTCTGCATTGTTCCTGCCACATGATTGGCTGATTAGATGCATAACGTAGCAGCTATTTCTATTAAAGTATGTTCCTTTTAACAGTAACAGTTCACACTTGTCTATGAGAAAGTTGTACTGAAGAAGATTTTATTAGATATGTGAATATTAAAAATATAAAAAACAATGATTGCTGCTGGTCCAGTGGCAAAATGGACTAACAGAGATTCTCAGGATCACGTCATTAACATTACATGCTATAAAAATATGGTGGCAAGTTCATCTCTACAGAATATCACAAAGGCTTGATATATACGAAAATATAGGATTCTCCCAAAATTCTCATTTTCCCCTAGTGAATTATCAAAGGCGTATTCTATTTATCCGTCTAACTTTGATCCCCTCTGAATTTTGCTTTATCAGTAAAGGCTTCCATTCCAATTACAAATGTGGAACAACAGCATGGAAATTGAATTGGCTGCAAAGAAGGACATTCTGAGTTAAACTGTTATCAGTACAGAAAGACAACAACAGTAATATTTTGTTTGTTTCTAAACCACTTTGCACGTCCTCCACAATTCCCAGAATTCAAAGCATTAAATAGGCATTAAAACAGACTTAATATATTAAAATAGTCAACAAATGTCACATAAACAATTATTTCCAGTTACCGTTGCTAACAAGTATTTTTGTTGTTTTTTTTAAACATAAAGGTTATCAGTTTAGCACTGCACAAACTGCCATGTCACCTCAAACCATGTTGAGTTGTTACTATCTGTAACAGATTTGCTTATGGATTCTGACACTGTATGACACTGATATCAAAGTGAATAATGCAATGATATAGAGCTAAAACCAGTAGCAGCATTCAGATTTCTTTAATATTACGTATCACATGATGTCACACCAGATAAACATCAGTAAGGACGTTTGGCTCGGTTTTGAAGGTTGAATCGAATGTTTAGATTAAATTAAAAAAATTCTTTATTTTCGTATTTTGGTTTTGATATTTTTTAGTTCATTTTGTGCTAAAAATCATATCACCAAGTGAAACTATGTATTTTCAGGCACCACATTTGTAGCTGATGGCCAAATCTCGTTAAGTAAGAAACCCAAAACCTGGTTATGAACATAACATTTGTATACTGAATAATAAACAGCTTGACGTCTTCAACAAAAAAATAATTTGATATCGGAAACATAATTATTCCCTTATAAATATCCAGATTTTATTAACATGAATCATGTACCAGTGTTATTTTGCCTGTATTTGCATACCAGAACCAGATTGGCTCTTACGTTTCATGATGCAAGAATACAAATTTCATGGTTTCACTACATCAGAAGTTGACTTTTGACAGAAATTAATAAAAAAAAAAAATTTATCAAGGTTATTGTGACTTTAAAATAAATGTTTTCATTTTGAATTTCGGGAACTGGGAAAGCTGAATGCAAAAGCTGGAGGAAAGTCCTGCTTAACCTGTGTTCACATGAAATAAACAAAACACAACTTGTTAGCATAACTGGTGTGTCTTTCTGTCATAGATAACTATTTTAAAATTCAGATGTGTAGGTTTCAAATTCTGGAATGAATTTTTTAAAACAACAAAATAAAAATCAGAAGCATCTCAGAGCATCTCAGTTCAATGTGAGGCTGATGTGAGGAACAGTGTTAGGCAAAAGGTTCAGTCTGTGAGAGTTAGCAACATTTTAGAAATTACATTTAACAATAATTAACAATAAACAATAAACATAATGAAAATAAAAATAAAGATGAAAGTCTTAAAAACAGCGCATAAAAACAGCCACAATCTTTGTCCCAAGAGTTCTCAGTATTTAGGAATTTTCAGATCACACACCATTTGATATAATGTCAAACCAATAGTGTTTAAAGTGGCTGATTCTCAGGCTTATCTTCATTTGCTTATTCCTTCATGGCATTTATTTCTGAAATGCCAGCCACAGACTAATATTTTACTACTTGCTTTTCCAGGAGACATCAGAGACATAAAAACTTTCACATTTATATCAAAATGAAACACTGAATCCATGGATTTCAGTTAAAAAACTTGAGATGGAAATAGAGACACTCATGAAGTCAAATCTTTAGCTCCATCTCAGACATTAAATCTCACAGTCATTAATCTCTGAACTTTATCACAAATCATTGATATTTGCCATGACTTCATTATACGCATTCTCTTCATTTCACCAAATAGTCCAACTGCATAAACAAGCTTTGTCTTCCAGTTTAGAATCACTTCATTTGCAAAAAAAGACCTAACATATTAAAATATTCTGGTGTAAAATGCTCCAAAGTGTGTGACTCAATAAAAGTAGAAAAATATCGCTCTGGAGGCTCCAGGGTTCCCATGTCCACCAGTTATTTTTTCGTTCCCATCTCATCGTCATAGTGCCTAAGGTGGGTGAAATGGCAGTGCAATTGGTTGTTACAGTTCATTCCAAAATGCTGATTTTTTTTTTAAAAATGCAGTGAGTGGGCTGCAAACATTAAGTTACGTCTCTGGAATGTTATAAAAAGATAAACAACCTGAAAGCACACGCCATGTCCCTGTGCGCAGATCCAGAGTTACTCTTCACACGTTCCTAATCACTGCCTGTCCACGCTAAGTGTGCTTCATCCGGCAGATCATTTACACTCCCCCTATTTAAAGCTGCCAGTCTGTACACTTGGCTGAGTGAGCAGTTTATTAAGGGAAAAGAGCTCCTGTGATGTTCATATGTAAATCTCTAGGGGTCCTCCTCCATATCCTCCAAGTTGGGAGCCATGATGAAGTGTTTGGGATAGGGGAGGCTTCTTTCGTCGGCGTATTCCTCCCAGCGTGCATCGTCGCTCTCGTGTGTAATGTAGCGCTCGCCTCGCCTCGTCTCAAACTCCCGCAGATCCAACCATGTCTGATAGTCCTGTCAGAAATGCAGTACATTTCACTCAAATTCTGTTTTGCAAATCTCCAAATTTGACAGCTGACGGATGAATACGTGAGTGCTGTTTCGGTAAGTTGTGATTAATATAAATACACTATATTACTATCCTAACCCACGGGTCTGTGTGTGTGATCTTCAATGAGATCAGCAAACCAGCTCATGTGGGTCTACATTGCCTTTATACAAAAGTACTCATACCCACTGAATGTTTCCATATTTTGTCAAGTCCAGACCTAAATCCAATTGAGAATCTGTGGTGAGGCTTGAAAATTGCTTTTCACAGGCATTCTCCATCCAATCTGACTGAGCTTGAGCTATTTTGCAATGAATAATGGGCAAAAATTTCACTCTCTAGATGTGCAAAGCTGATAGAGACATCCCCCAAAAGACAGCAGCTGTAATTGCTGCGAAAGGTGATTCTACAAAGTATTGATTCAGGCGGATGAATACAAATGCATGCAACACTTTTCAGATATTAATTTGTAAAATAATTTGGACATCATTTATCATTTTCTTCCACTTCACAATTATGTGCCACTTTGTGTTGGTCTTTCACATAAAATCCCAATACTTTTTTTTTTGTGGTTGTAACCTGACAAAATATGGAAAAGTTCAGTGGGTATGAATACTTTTGCAAGGCACTATAACATCCTTGCCACTGTTACAGTTACACAGATCACACAGTTCCCCATGCTGATGCTGGATGTGAACATTAGCTTATGAAACTCTTGACCTGCACCTGCATGATTTTATCCACTGTGCTGCTGACACGTGATTGCCTGATTGGAAAATGTGCAGGTTTTCCTATTAAAATGGACAGTGGATGAATTTACTGGGTGAGACACACATTATAAAGGTATTTTAAATGTAATTCCTTAGCCTTCCTTTGCCAAAAAAAAAAATTACAAAAAGCCTTCACATGAGGAAATTTTGATATTTTCTACAGAAATTACATTTAAGATTTCCCTAAATTCACAAAAGCTTTAGACATCTTCAAGCAAACTATGGCATTTATTAAATCGAAGATAACCTTCGCAAGGTTAAAAAAGGTAAATATATTTTAGGTAAGTAAAAAAGTAAGTAAATTGCATGTTGTTTGTGACATACTGTATGTATGTATGTTATACACGCATAAATTCAGTATTGTTTATGTTCAGCCACAGTGACACCTGTTGGATTAAGACCACCACAGATTAAATGAAGATATTTCTGTGTACCTGAAGCCAGGGATGGCTGAGAGACTTGTCCACACTGAAGCGCTTCCTCATCTTCACTTGAAGCAGGTTGTTGATTAAGTCAATTGCTGGTGTAAGAAATGGGAAAAAAATACAGAAGGAATCTTTAGACATCCGATCTACAATATCTCTCGGCTTCAATATATATTTAGCCTTAACAATGATGTGTATTGTACATCCCATATAAATGCTTCTAATTGTAGATTGTTTCACTTGATTATACTTTTATAAGTATACTTTTGACATGCAAGAAAAGCCTTCCTCCTCCACCTTAACTAAAATGATAGCTACACCCTTTCTCTGGGTCGCTGTGTCTCTGCAGCCTCCTACCTTCTCCAGAGATTTCCTTCCAGGGGTTGGGCGGGTACATGAAGGCAGCGTTCTGGATCTGTTCGTTAATGTCCTCGTCCTCGTTAAAGGGGAAGGTGCCACTTAAACTCACGTAGACGATGACGCCTACTGACCACATGTCCAAAGAGCGGTTGTAGCCTTTACTACGTAGCACTTCAGGAGCCAGGTACGCCGGTGTGCCAACAACAGAGCGTCTAAATGACTTCTCCCCGATGATGCGGGCGAAGCCGAAGTCACACAGCTTCACCTATGGTTAGTGTGACAACACGTATATTAAAAAGTGATGAATACTCATGTTATTAAAGTGTTTGATATTTAAATTATAGTTGAATTAATGTGAATAATACTGATGATAAAAACTGTGCTCACCTGTGGAAAAGGTTCTGCCGATGCCAGAAGCACGTTCTCAGGCTTCAAATCACAATGTACTATGTTCTTAAAATGGAGGTGTCTCAGAGCCACCAAAATCTGGAGGAAATCGACATATAATGAAGTTGTGATTAGGGGGAGCTATTTGCTATGTTAGCAGTATTTATGGCCTTTTTTTAAATTCATCTAGCCTAACTTGTAGAATGTCAACCTCACCTGAGTCACTAAGAACTTAGTGAGTCGTTCTGGAAGTCGACTCTTATCGCTGGACAAGATCATCTCCAGCATATCTCCATGCAGCTTCTCCATGACAACAAACACTCGCTCAGGAGTCTCAAACATACACTCAAGGTTTACAATGCCTGGGTGGTGCAGATTCTGAGGGACAAAGACAGAGCAATAAAGTGTGCATGTAGGCAGAGAGCTATTTTTAAATGTGAAGAATTTAACTATTATGGATCACAAAGATAATGTAGAGCCAACACTCCAAAATTCGACAATTCTTTCTTACCTGTAAAATGGCTACTTCATTCCGTAGCTGACTCTCCTGCTTGGTGGGGAAACGCATCTTGTCTATGACCTTAATAGCGACGTCTCTCTTTGTTTTTCTGTGCTTGCCTGTAAATGTGAAGCAACATAATATGTTGGGGTGACTGACATTAACTAAGTGTGTTTCAAACAAAACAGTCTGGTGGTGAAGTCTGCCTGTCTGTCTCCATCAGCTCTCTATATTGTTTGCAAGTGAATACACTCATTAGGAGAAAACACAAAAGAGTTCCACTAATAAAAGTTTATTTGTATGGCACGGACAAAAAAAAGGCCTTCTTGCCTCTCTAAAAGCACCGCCTTACACTTATTCACTTATTTGTTACACTCTACTTACATACATTACAGACTAAGGGGTGTGCAAAGAAATGTTGTAAAGATGCCTTAAAAACTATGACTTCAAACATTTTTTTAAACATTTAAACACAAAATACTATAAAGAGCTATAAAAAGTAATAAACTAAAAAAAAGCAAAAAAAAAAAAAATAAAAAAAAGCCAGTATTTGGCATGACAAAAAAAAACATCAGTAGTACAGTTTGTGCAGCTTTATAAGGAAATTGCATGGTACAAAACCCAGCAACCTTCATTATATTTTTTTTGTCTGAAAAGTATAACTGTTACATAATATGTTGCATTCTTTACTGACATACACATATTTTCTGAAACAATTCATTTTTTGGTCAGAATGCTAATACATTTGGAAATATGAAATGTTTTAAAAAATGTACTGACAATAATGCAGAGACCATAAAACCGACATCTATAACAAAATTTGTATACCTAATATACTTATTTATTCTTATACACTTATATACTGTACATATATACTTTTATAATATGCCATTATGCCAAGAGATGGTGCCTGCTAAAGCAGAGGCAAAACCTTGCGCCATAACACTTATACAGTACCATGCCTACGTCCCAAAAGCACAGACTTTATTTCCATTTAAATCTATAGCATTTACTCAAAAAAACCTTTGTGTATTTAACTTTCTAGCCCTTTCCACGGCGTTATATCTGATCGTTGTTACGCTTACGTCTCAGGCGGTGTTATCTCGCTCGGTTCTTGTCGCTTTGACTTACAACACTGATAATCTCTGCAGTCCATCAATACTTCCTTTCTTTGTAATTAAAATAAATAAATTACTTTTTGCAGTATAAGCCTTTATGTGTATTGCCATGGTTACAGTGTGAAACGGTAGCATTGATTTAAAGGTATAAGAAAAACATATGCCGGGTAGCCTGCCATGAACTCAGATAATCTCTTTACACATATATACGTTCTAGACAACCAGATACTTGTTAAGTCTAAATATTCATAATATTACATGCTAAACACTTATATACTTATAGAACTATACCTACACTGTTCCTTATATACTCTCATACACACCCCATACACTTATGTTATTTATACAGCTATATACACGATGTTCACTTATGTACTATATGATCTCAACCCTCATAATACTTGTACACACATTACATACAGCTGCATTATGTACGGTTTACGGAAAATTGGATTCTGATGGAAATGTGGATGGAGCTGAATAAGATTAAATAATATTTATCATTTATCTCATTGAACCCATCCACATTTCCACCCATGCATACAAATCTCCGCCTCCAAACATTTCAGCTGCAAAATACACTTGTTTAGATACAATGACTTAAACTATTATTTCTTAAACCATTTCGACATAATGTTCCAAAATATTTGTTAAAGTCAGAAAGTGCACCTTTAAATACGTAACATAGATACAGTCTATATTCCTATATCATATACATTTCTCTGCTCAGTATATTTTATCTTGTATACTGATACAAATTTTCTCCTCTTATATATTATACACACTCTTGTATGCTCTCTACATAATCTTATAACATATATAAGATTATATAATTATATGCACTCTATATCCTTTTCTACCATACAATATACCCTTTCACGTGTATATGCTGAATGGAATGCTTGTTTTCGGCTAATAATGAAGGTTTAATGTGAATGTAATTTGCTGTCAGTCTTTTTACACTGATGCTGTTCTATCTGTACATTGTGTACTCCTCTATAGACTCTGTATTTTCTTGTACTCAGCGCTGTGATCCTAAAGGTTCCCTATTACACCCTGTTGTCTTCATACAGTGTAAATCAAATCCATTTACCTCCGTACACAATCCCGAACTGTCCCGAACCCAGGACCTCGTCAGCGAAGATCTGGTAGACGGAGCTGATATCCTTAAAAAGAGATGCCACTGTCAGTAACGCTCCATGTTATTGCATCAAATAAAACAATGTCCTGTAAACACTGAAATAACAGAAGCCTGATGTTATTGAAACATCAGGTTTGTTTAATGTGTGCTGATCCGACGAAACCCATAAACCCATAACTAATCTCACTACATGACAAGGTTTCAAGCTGATTATTACTTTATTACTTTCACTCTAATGAACTATTGCTAGTTGTACGTGAAGATAAATGATCCTGATGGCACAGGAAAATTCAGTTGCTCTTGGCACAGAAACGCTGCGCAAGAAATTTGCCATAATTTCAGACCGACCTTAAACAGCGTCAATTTTAATCCTTGCAATTATAATTAGGTTTATTTCATTTGAAAATAAAATGGAATGGAAATGAAAAGCAGAGCAACAACAGGTATAGTGCACTCACCACATTCGCTGTAATCTGTGAGTTGGATACGGAGATACTGATGGACAGCTCTTCTAAAAAAAATTTGTAAAAAGTGTTAAATATGATGTGTAAACATCTACAAAAATCTACTATGTGAACGCAAATCCAAGCATCCATAGGTTAAAGCAATTTTATCTTCTAACAAATTGCAATGACTTTTATACCATTATATATAGTTTTTCACTACATCTCCAGACACATGGGATATCTCATGTCATGTTTACTTCAAGCTCCACTCAACCCCAGTTATCGCTGAATAAAAACGCTAAACCAGCTTCACCCAGAAATGTCACACTAAGCAAAATTGATTTTCTTTCATATTTTTTTTTTTACCCCAATAACAAAACAATGTACAGTTAAGCGTAGTTTCTCATAAGCATACAATTCTGCAGCAGTTTGACTCCAATGAAGCTTATGTGCACAGCCGCACGCCTCTCTGACCTTTACAAAGCATGGCTGTGTTTAATTTTGTGTTTAAACACAAGTACAGAGCCACAAGGCCTGGCAGCTAAACCAGGCATATTTGCTGAAGCAGAACACCACATCGAGCCTTTATCCAATTTTAAACACACAGTATCACATAGAAGTCATGGGCAATAATTAAGTTACTCTAGTAAGATCTACAAAACACTGATTAAAAAAGGCATCACTGGTCACAATAGCAAGACTTCAATCTGCTCCCACAGGTTAGTCTGAACACAAAGCAGCTCATGTTACATTTACAGAGCTGTCATATTAGAGGCACACAAACTGACATTGAGTATCCTATTTAAGCCTTAGGTGAAAATTCAGTGTTGTTCACAGTCAGCCTTGAGGTCTAATAACACAAATATTCTACTGATAACAAAGATATAACATTAGGATCCTGGACTTAAGCATATATCTGATCTAAACCTGGGATGGAACAATGAACTGAATGCAATGAACAATGAATTTTAATGCTCATTATTTTAAACAATTCTGTCCACTCCTGAAGGATTCAAACCATTCCTGAAAACTCTTGAAGGAATTTTGACCAGTCCTGCCTGATCGTAAAGGAACTCTGACAATCATTTTGGCTCCTGAAGAAGTTCTGACAAATCCATCCTACTCCTGTAGGAATTTTAACAAAATGTGACTTCTTGAAGCATTTCTGACCAACTTCCCTATTCCTGAAGGAATTCAGACCAATTCTGTTTACTTGTGATGGAACTGTGACCAGTCCTGCCCATTCCTCAATGAACTCTGATCAATTATGTTCGTTCTTGAAGGAAGTCCGACCAATCTTGCTCTCTCCTGTAAATATTCTGCCCAATCCTGTACAGTCTTTAAGGAATTCAAATCTCGATACTTTGTAATGAGCATTTGGTCTTGTTCAAATCCTGACCATGATAAACCCTGGAGCAATGTGCAGTAGCCATGTGAATACAATGTGAGTTAACTTAATTTGTCCCACTAACTTTCCCCTGCTCCTACCCCCATCTGCCTGCATGTAAGTAAAATCCACCCACTCCCACAACTTATTCCCTTGGGTTACCAACAGTCTTGATGCATGCCTCTACTCTGGTGTGTAAACAGCCAACGTATGTTGTTGTTTTCATAATTAAATCATTTCAAATTTGCCACTATAGGATACTGAAAGTCATTATGCCTCTAAGAGTTAGACCCATACAAGCCCAAAAATCATATATCAGTCAATTATTTACCCTAAACCATAGAATTTAGATGTTATGACAATAATTACTGTGAAACTAACAGAAAATGTATGCAGTTATAAGAGTGTATATGTCAAATCGGGACCAAAAGAGTTTAAGAGTTGCCACTCCCAATGGTCCTACAACATGTAATTTGTGAATCATGGTTTTCATTAAATCAACTGCAAATTTAAATTACCCTGACCTTTTCATTTTTCTTGTTAGTTCAATTAGAGGTGATATAGAGGATCAGAGTGACTTGCACTCTTGCACTGTGCTTTGTCAGAACACATTGTTAGTGATGGGGCAGGGGCAAGTGCAGGGCAATCTGGTTGTAGGGCTCTACCACTCTACACTGCCTAGGTCATCCTGGGTCAATGTAATATCGAGTTTGGGAACTATTGATTTTGCCAGGCTGCTATGCAGGTCAGGGTTAGTCAGAGGCAAAATGTGATTTGGTTTCTATTCCACTATCAGGGTGAGTGTAGTAAACTGAAGAGTAGCTGTAACTGGGTCACTGTAATATCGAATTTGGGAGCTATTGACCAGTCCTGCCTGATTCCAAAAGGAACTCAGACAATCATTTTGGCTCCTGAAGAAGTTCTAACCAATCCATCCTACTCCTGAAGGAACTCGAACCATTTGACCATTCCTGGAGCATTTCTGACCAACCTTCCCTATTCCTGAAGGAATTCAGACCAATTCTGTTTACTCTTGAAGGAATTATGACTGGTCCTGCCCACTCCTCAATGAACTCTGTCCAATCATGTTCATTCTTGAAGGAATTCTGACCAATCCTGTCCATTCTTGAAGAAATTCTGACCAATCCTGCTCTTTCCTGAAAATATTCTACCCAATCCTGTTCAGTCTCTAAGGAATTCTTACTTATCCTACCTGGAATTCTAATCTTGATATTTTGTAATGAGCATTGTTGGGGATGGGGCAGGGGCAATGGCAGGGCAGTGTGGGGGTAAGGCCCTACCACTCTACACTGCCTAGGTCATCCTGGGTCACAGTATTATCGCATTTGGGAACCAATGAATTCGCCAGACTGCTATGCAGGTCAAGGATAGAGACAACGAGTCAGAGGCAAAATGTGAATATGTTTCTATTCCACTATAAGGGTGATTGTAGTTACCTGAAGAGTTGCTATGTCATAAACACAAAAGATGCTAGCCATTAGTACAATGCAGGTATGTGCTAATAATCACACAGTTATATATTATACAATTTACAGCATGGACAATACCAATTTTGTGGCTATATTTATTCTTGGGAATGTCTTAATTGGGATTTACAGTTCTTCATCAAGTTATGTTTTTTATATTATTTAAACTTCCAGTTTCTGCTCCAAAATTTTCGTCATCTTTCCTTTTTTCCATCCTTCCTTTCTTTGTAAATGATGAAGTTCATGCCCCATCTCTTCTATTTTTTTCTTTCTTCCTCTCTGTTTTCATTACATTGCATAAATCTCACTTCTGTACTTTTCTTGCTTTCACGTTTGTCTTTCTTTCTTTTTAACAAAGAATATCGAAATACTAATCCAATAGTATTTGTAGTAAAAAGTAATATTTACATTATACATTACATTATATTTACATTACATATTTAAAGATATGCACATGTAGCTAATGCACATATATATGCAATATAACCAAGCATGATATATTTACATATTCATTGTTAGATTTATAGTAGTACATAATATGTAATAGTATTACCTATTAATGGTTTATTACTTATTAAAGGCTTCACTCATTATTAAATAACTGCACTGACAGCAGGTCACAACTACAACAAAATATAACAGGAATAATTCTAATGAACCCAAATGCAGGAATTACTGGAAAACTGGAGACACACTGTATGTTTGACAGACATTGTGTGTGTGTTTATGTGTGTGTATTACTCACTATGGTCTTTTCCTTGGCCGTGGTTGCTACACACACTGGGCTGAGGGGTGACGGGCATCAGGGCCTGGCGAATAGCCTTCTCCCAGGCATGTGCCACCTCCAGACCAACTCCAGATGCTGCAAGCATGGCGCTGGTGTGCTGCATGCCCGTGTTCTCCCCTACGTAATACACCATGTTGTCCGTGATGATCTCGAAGCAGTGTGGATTTCCTCCCTGTGCAAGGCTACTGAAGTCCTGTGCCAGCTCCACCTGCAGGATCTCTGACAGCGGGATCTCCTGGATCACACACACACACACACACACACACAGACAGCAGAGGTTGAATTCTTTTCCAGTTTATCTTGTCTGGAAAGCTGTTCTGTAAATCCCTACACACACTCACTCTCTCTCTCTCTGTCTCCACCGCTCTACACAGAAATAAACTGAGAAAGCTTTTCTTTCAGTTCTACACCAAAAAAAATCCCACCTTCCTTCCTTGAGGCCAACCCGCCCATGAAGAGAAGCCCGTTTAAGAGGGAAGGAGTGTGGATCCAGCCAATAGGAGCCAGGGTGCCTGTGGTCAGAGTCGAGCGCCACATGAGAGGGCGCCGGATTACAGGGCAGGACGGGCACGAGCCATGCTGGCGGCCTGCCAGTCTGAGCAACACCCCGCCTGAGTTTGTGGAGAGCGGGAAGACCCCCACCCTGACTCCTTATAACTTTTCTCTCTCTCTCTCTCTCTCTCTCTCTCTCTCCCTCTCTCTCTCCCTCAGTCTCTCTCTCTTTCTTTCTTTCTTTCTATCTCTCTCTCACACACACACCCACTCACACCACACACAAATTTCCTAATCACACTTCAAAGGAAGGGGTAATAATCTAAAAGTCTATCTGAGGTCACAGGGTTAATTAAGATAAATGAAAAAAGGTAAGAGGAGAAAGAGCTGTAGAGTAGAGTTTAGATAGGCAAAGAAAGAGAGAGAGAGAGAGAGCGAGAGGGACGAGTCCACCCATAGCCCTGCCTGTCTGTGAGAGAGGCGTAAAAAAATGTCACACACACAGACAGCAGTCTGGGTATTTTAACAGAAATAGCAGGCAAACTGTATAAATGGAATGTTCACCTCAGCTCATTTTCACCTCACAGTTTCACTCCAGAAATACTTTAAACCCTTTGTTGAAAGTTTATTGCTAAACTCATTTCATTCAAATATTTTGTTTTGCAATGATGTTGATGCATGTTATGTATCATGTGTCTGGAGTATCAGCTACAAATCATTTCCATCAGATTACATGTTCATGTTAAGAATGTGATAGTACAACTGACATGTAGGAATTGAATGAATCTCTGTTGATTCGGTTCATTAACACCACTTTACAATATGAGGGTTTCGACTGAGACGTCTCACCGTTTAAATGTTTTGATGGGCTGGGCCAGTATAATATCTTTAGACCGCTGTGTGAGGCCGTGTTAAAGAACAGGAGACGGGGCCAGGTGAATACAGGACCAGAGCGCTAAGGGAAGACAAATAACTAGGTGTGGATCTTGCGCTAGTGTCTCATTTGATGGCTCTGGCATAAAGGAATTTATGTTAAATCTATAATGAATTTGGTTATACAACTCCACTTGACTATATACAGTTGGACTAAATGATATAATCACTCTATCTGCTCTCACCCATATGAGTCTGGTTCCTCTTGTGATTTCTTCCTCATTTTGTTTCAGGGAGTTTAATTATAAATATAACTTAAAATCTGAATCTTAGTCATTTTTATTCTGAATTTTTAGATTTCTGTAAAGCTGCTTAGAGACAATGTACATTTGCTAAACAAATAAAATAAAACTAAATTAAATTAAATATAATGTCAGCTGAAGGTCTGGGACCTAGTAGGCTGGGTCAGGTATATAGCTCCAGACTGTTGTGGGGGTGAGAGCAAGTGTGTATCTTCAGGAAGCGTGGCCATATGTATAGTGCCGGAGATGGGGGGTGGGGCTATGTATATGGCTACAGGACGTGGAGAGATTTACTGGAAAATCTTTATTTTTTCTTCAGCAATACATGTCTACTACATGATTATGCGTATCTATAGTGCAGTGGTGTTTGTATGGAAAATTGGAAAAAAAAAATGCTGGATATTTACAGATATAAATGACAGCAAAACGAAAGCTATGAGTAACATGGTTAAACACACACACACACACACACACGCACACACACACACACACACACACACACACACACACGCACGCACGCACGCACACACGCACACGAATCCGAATGTTTAAAATAAAACAGCCAAGAGAATTCATCTGCTGTGGCAGTGAGCAGAGAGAGCTTTACCTTGTAGTATTTGGCTCCAGAGTCATTCTGGAAAAGGGTCAAAGTTTTGCTGTCCAGCCTCCAGTAATGTCTTTTTCTCTAAAAAAAAAAAAAAAAAATCAGTAATCAGCAGGCAACAATCAGCAACAAGCACTTCATAATGCTATTATCATTTCACACCGACTTCAACTTCTTGTTTCTGTACACTCAACTGAGATGCTGTATTAAAATATAGCATCAGTTTACAGATAGGTGTCAAATTAAAGGGAAACTGCAGGCTCTGTTATGCTGCTCTCTTTCTTTTGAATACATCTCTAGGATTTTGGAGTGGTGTTTTAGACAGTATTAGATTTTTCCCTTTAATCTGTCACCTGTAAGCCTGCTCTATGCTACGTATCTCACCAGGTTGTCTCGGCTGGTGTAGTGCACCATCCATCCTTCCTTTACCAAGGTGGAGCTGCGTCTCTTGGTGTGTTTGATGGACTGAACCACACGCATCAGAGGGATGTTACTACTGGTGGAGGGACTAGAGAGAGGACACACGAACATGTCAGAGAAAGCTAACAAGATGGTGCACACAATTTTAGACACATTTTAGCCAGCATTTCTACTCAACTCAATGTTGCAAGGTTATATTTATGGCATTTATTTTGTTTATACTACTGAGCAGTTGAGGTTCAAGGGCCTTGCTCAGGCCCCTGGATTGGCGGCTTGGTGGTCCTGGGATTTGACCTCACAACCTTCTAAGCAGAGGTCCAACACCTTATCCACTGAGCTACCCCTTTCTATCCATAACTTCTTAAGCTACCAAATGTGATGATGGATGAAAATGGATGAAAAAAGTGTCGAAAAACCGGTCTGAGAAGAAGGAGTAAATACCTAGACAGGACCCATAATCACCTGATCGTTTTCACCGTTTCCTCGTCCTTTTCTCCATCCATGAAGTGAGAATCCATGTCCTCTGGCGTGTTCGCCTCCTCTGGGTCGTCCATTCCTCGACTGCTCTCGCTATTCACATCACTGCTGTCCACCTCCATTGTGACCTCAGAGTCGATCCCTGGGCTAGCTGGCTCTACACACACACACACACACACACACACACACACACACACACACACACCAATTTTCTCCACTGTAAAACCAATGACAGTGTGAGAAAGAATGTTGTCCATCACTGAGCTAATGGGAATTCAGGTTCTTCCTGGCTGATAGACCCATATTAAAATGTGAGAATGTGCTAACAAGCCGCTCACCTCCGTTAAACACGACCTCGCCCAGGCAGTCTCTCGGCACTTTCGACGCACATCTTTTATGACAGTTGAATTTGCAATCTGAAAAGGGCAAGTGTGATAAAAACACGACAAAGATCAAACAGATTTAATATCATTACACAGCTCATGAGCCATGAGCAGTACTCAGGTTTATTTATTTCCCTATATCAAGATCCTTCTCAAATAAATGCAGTGTTATGGGGATTTTAGTGTGTAGTGTGGGATGTGTTGTTACAGGAAAATAAACAGTGAGTACTAATAAATCAACAGGCTTGATAATAAACACTGATAAACTCTACAAACTTGATTCTTTTGTAATAACATAACATGTCTAAGTGTTTCATTCATAATAGTATAAACCTGTGATTTTCTATACAGCTGGAACTACTGTCTCATCTCCTGATTAATCAGAATCTAGACTTCTACAGTACTGTGATCTATAGTGATGTATGGTATAGTATGCTGTGTGTATGTGCACTGTTGTACCCTTGCACTGCATGCCCTGGCGGAACAAGCCCTTGAGCAGACGTTTGCAGTATTGGCAGATGGTGGGTCGTGTGTACGTGTGCACGTTGAAGGTGTGTGGCACTTTGACTCGGCCCAACACCATCTTTTCCATCCAGATGGGCCGGCCGCTCCAGGACGGGATCCGTTTTCCTGCTTCCAACAACGGTCTCTGCTATACACACACAGACACACACAGTGTGTTAATAAAGTTAAAAGATGATGAGTTGCCATTAAAACCCACGTTTCAACAACCAACTACAAGATTCACTTATTGCCTACTTGAAAAGCTGAGATTTTCTGACAGAAGGGAATTTAGACAAAGCAAAGTTGTTGTACAATGTTTAGGTTTGTTAATAGGGCAGTTTATTAGCAGTCCATGTTAAGTGTATATACAGAATCAATTTCATTCCACAAAATCATTTCTTATGGAATCTATCAACATATTGGTTTTTGCTTCTTTTTTTCTTCTGTTTTTTTTAAATTTTGAATTGGTGAAATTGCTAGCAAAAATTGTTTCTTTTAAACTCCTAACAGTGAACACACATATGTAATTACATTCTATGAGAGCTGAAACCTGCTTTGCTTCATTTTGCGTGGCCCATCAGCCCATGTACATCACATGATCTGGTCACATGTTCCCTGATCACTGTCAACTGTCTTATTATGACTCGTTAGCACCCCTTTTTTTTTTCAAGTTCTTCTGTTTCTCTGTCAAGTTTCTGTTTCTTGTTGCTGTGTGTGTGAAACCTTGTCGCTTATAGCCTGATTGTTTCTTGCCTTGTGCCTAAAGTTCATGTTCACAGTTCTTACTTTTACACTTTTGTCCACAATAAATGATCTGCACTTGAATCCACCTCCACTATCAGTTCCTGACAAGAAGCTGTATAGTGAATGTATTGTTAGCTAGCCTGTCTGTCTGTCTGTCTGTCCATCCATCCATCCATCCATCCATCCATCCATCCATCTATCTAGACGCAACGCTGCCAGGGCAGAGTCCATGCACTTTGTAAATGTCTGTGGAGATAGGGCTACAACAAAAGGAACAACACAATACTGGCAAGCTTCACCTCTAAAAACCAACCTAGGAAACTTTGTGTGCTCTGGTAGAATGCCTATGTGAAAAAAGGCATTTTTGAGGTCTGTTGTCACAGACCAGTCATCGGACCTGTTTTGTGGAGCAATTAGCTTCATTGTGAGCATCTTGAACTTGAAAGCTTTCAGAGTAGAGCTCAGAGCCCGCAGGACCGAAATTGGATGTGGTCCCCCATCTTTCTTGGGAACAACAAAATAGAGACCTAATCTGGTAGGGGAACATGTTCTATGGCCCTTTTCCTCAGAAGCGAGAGAAGTTCCTTTAGGAGACCTGGTGTTAACCCAGGGATCTGTGCAAGGAAAAGGAGTGGGCCCAGACCCCAATGACCCACATAAAAATGCCAGAGTCGGCAGGGCAGGAGGTAGGGAAGGTTCCTTGGGAAGGACGCTCCCAGGTACTCTAGCCCTCAGGTGTCCGGCCGGAGATGACAGACCTAAGGTCCTCTCTCGCCTGAGGGGTCTGGGCCTTGACACTCTGACCGGCCTCCCTAGACTTTGACAGGGGGCTTGGGGCACCATACTCGTCCTTTTCTGTGCGCTGAGTGAGCTAGAAGGGGGCTGGGTGCGGCTGGAAGAAGGCCCAGGCTGCTCACTGCAAAAAAGGGATAAATTTCCTGAATGCCACCAATTGTAGGACAGCACCATACTCTCTTCTGGGTTGGGAGAAATCACCCTGAATCCGAAACAAAGAGAATGGATTCAGGAGAGAGGGCAAGAGAAAGAGAAAACCTCTTCTTCCGCTTCCGCTAACTCAACCTGCAAACTCCATGATCGAAGCCGCCCTGAACCATGAGGTGCAGACACTTGGCTAGAAAATACAGGCAAGCAGAATTGGAGCTTATGCAAAGGAAACCTCTCGCTATGTACACAGCCGGCTCCATCAAGAGCAAACATGTCGTGCTTCGTATTATAGCAGGGGCACAGATGCAAACAACTCTTAAAATGCTTGCTCGCCAGCATGACACAAACATACACAGAACCCTTCCTTAGGACAAAAAGGCCAGAGTAATGTGACATAGATGCCCATATATAGACTTGCTGGCACGTATTCACTTTGTCACGTGTCCTTTCCGAGCCATTTAATTGGCGTGTATGCACACAGAGCTTCAGACACAACTTCCCCAAAGAAGCATTCCCATAGCATCAGCCTCGATGCAGCATCAGGTCCCCCTTAAAAGGGAACTTGAGAGACATCATTTAAGATTTAAATACACTTGAGAAGTGCATGGACTAGCTCCTCGGTCAGGACTAGCTCCTCACGTCGTGAGCTGAAACTAACTGCTTCTGTACCACTTCTCGACTGTGTATCTGTTCGGTTATGTGTAGTGTTCATGTAAAATGGATATTGAAAGTCTTCATACCCAAAAAAGGAAACCAAGCTAAATCATGACATGTTTTTCCACCATCAGTGTAAAATTATAATGTTAAACATATACAAATGAAATGAATGACAATCAGAAACATTTTTGGAAACTTTGCAAAACTTTTTTATAATTTAAAAAATGCAGTGAAAACAATCAAACATTTTTTTTTGAAAACTTTTGAAATTTGTTATTAAAATGAAGTGAAAAACAATTACAAAAAATGAAATAAAAAAATCAAACATTTTAAAATGAAATTTAAATTAATTTTATTTTAAATAAAAAATGAAAATCAAAAGGTGCATCAGCAAAGTATGGCATTTTTCTTATTTTTCCTTAAAATGCTTCGGATGTATGTGTTTTGAGAGTGGAAATGGTTCTGAGATTTTTTATCTCGGTTTCTTATTTTTTTACATCACAAAAACCTGCTATATTTCAGGGGTGTTTAGATATTTAAATCAATTGGATGTGTGCTAAGGAAATATTTAAACACACATTTGGACTCATTGAAATCATTTTTTTAAATATAAAACATCTTTGAATCTATGAAGAAATTTAGAAATTATGTGGATTGCAATATTCATGCTACTATAAAAATGCAAAAAAGTAAAGCAGGAGAGAGGGGGGGGGGGGGGGGTACCTCCTCAGGTGACGTGACAACGCTCTCAATGACCGGAGGACGAGGGACGGACAGAGAGGGTCCAGGCAGGGACACATTAGACAGGCGTCTCTTTCGTACTCCAGTGCAGTTGTTGGGGATCTTAAAAGCACAGCGCTTGTGGTAATTAAGCCCACATCCTTCAGGTACACACACACACACACACACACACACACACACACACACACACACACAGTTAAAACATTTTAATATGCACAAAATCTGCATACTCATATATATATCCAAATCCACTGTACAGTATTCATGTAACAGAAGGTTACTGTACACTGAAATGTAGAAGCTCCACAGCGCCCACTAGTGGCCTTCAGTCAACTTTCATAAACACGACACATAATCAGGTCAAGCACCCTATGGATGTGATGCTTTAATTTAATGCACTTCCGGTACAATGATTACTCCCATTCTAAAATAATACATGATTTTATAAAAACACACATTTAAAAAAATCACAGCAAATATACAATATCCCCTCGGTTGAATTTACACCAAGCACTAAATGAGTGTGACATCTGCAGGACATGAAAGCTTTGTGCATTCCAAAGCAACACAGGCAGGAAGCCGCCTACATGGGGAAAGCGTCCCATAGCGCTTTTGCTTTGATCTTTGCACAGGAACGGCATCACTGCAACGTGACCTTTTCACACAGGCAGGTTTACGCTTCCTCACACACTCCGGATCAAATCATAGTTTTCACTGTTACTTTACAAACATCCCTATGTAAATCTCGCAGACTTTATTTTTTATTTAAAACTCAGTGAAAATGACAGATTTTTAATATATGCATAAAAACGTTTTCGCCTTAACAATATATTACACCCGAGAAATTGTTTGTATGTTTGTACAGTAGTTTCCGCAAACCCAGGACAAAAGGGTGAGATTATCAGTTCAAATGAGTACTTTAAGGTACATTCATGATGCACTGAAGATGCTTTTATGGAAGCAATCGCCTGAGTGGTACGTTCCACCTCCCGTGCTAAGATTGGCTAGATAGCTTGTTTTTATCCACAAGCAGACTGGGCATTCGAAATGTCATTCAAACCTCCATAGCAACTGCAACAAAACAGTGGAACGTGTGAAGCACTGAACGTTGTTTTTTGTTCCACCCATGTTCTGACAAAAACTTTTCGCTATTACATTCCATCGTATTTCATGTCCTACTTTGGTTAGTTCATCAGGGCTGTGGAATCATGATAATGCTGCACTGTGTGTGTGAGAGAGAGTGTGTGTGAGAGTGTGTGTGTGTTTGCATTATCTGCTCCTTCTCAAATCATCTGTCTTTGTTTTTAAGTTTATTCTGGTTTCATAACAGAAAAAAAAAATCAAACCTAACTGAATAGCAGCAGCAGTCATGAACACATTATTGAATAACTTCTCAGAATCCTTGATATTTTCCTAATGCGTTATTTTTATAGTTTTTTCCTAAAATGACATTCACTAGTTCTTCTTAATGATGCTCTCTGAAGATTCTTAGAAAAAAAGTGCTTTGAGCATTATTCATTTAGTTCTTTGTATATCTAAAGCTTCTGTCTAGGAAACTCTGCTGTAACGTTTCTATGAAGAGCAACCAAAGATGATAAAGGTTCTAAATATGGGACATATCTATGTGAAGTAGATGAGTCTCTCCAGGATTTTGTGATCACAGAAATTAATGCAAAATCAAGAAAACTCTGAAGATTTGGACCATCACGACATGTGTGTGGATCGAACATGAACATGATTACAGCTATCATAGAGAGAAATTAAATGTGTGTCTTCACTGGTAGGAGTTTATAAGAAGAATTCAATGCTTGCAATTTCACCAAGTCACGTAGATTCCTGCCAAAAAAAAACAAACAAAAAAAAACAACCCAAAAACCCACGACAAGTGAAAAATTTTGCAGCAGAAACAGCCATTAAAAAAAATAATATTAAATAAATTCATTTTATTTTAATTTATCTGCATTAAAAACAAACTTAAAAACCACTGACTACAACATACAGATTCAATTCCATTTATGGCTATTAGCATCTATGATGCTAGCATCATTTTTTCTGATGTAAACATGATGTATACAAATATTGAAAATATTAGGTTAAGATTTGAAGCTTTAAGGGGAACCTTAATGTTTGTACTAAAAAATAAAATAATAAGGTTGCACTGTATCAAAAGCATCTCATTACTGATTAAATCAGATGCAGGGGTGAGTTTTTGACATCTTAATGATGCAAATAGTAAAAAGGTGATTTTAAAAATATCAGACAAGAGGTGAGGGTAAAAGTGCATGAAACAAAAAATCTGGAATCTTTTCTGTAACTTTTTGTACTATACATGGACAAGACCACTTTTGGATATCACACTGTAAAAATTAGTCTTATAATTAGGGACTTATAATTAGTCGGATTAGATGTTAGTGGTGTCAGTGCTCACCTTCACACTTGAGACCCTGCCGCACGAGACCCCACAGCATCTCGCCGCAGTCGTCGCAGAACGCCGGGGCTTTGTAGGAGTGCACATACAGAGCATGAGGACGGATCTGGAAGTCCTCAACAGTGGCAAGAGCTGCAGGACAAACACAAGAAATACACTGTAACAAGAAAAGAATAAGGAAATGAAAAACTCGGTAGTTTGGTCGGATTTGAAAACCATCGTATGTTTTTTCCAGCTGAGTGGAACATGATGAGGTCTTCTATCTGCATCAAGGCTTGAGATGTTGTTCATTCTGACGCTTTTCTGCTCAGCATGTTTGTAAAGAGTGGTTAATTGAGCTACAGTCTTTCTTCTCCTACCTCTCTCATGAACAAGGTAGCGTCAGTCCACAGAACTGCTGCTTACTGGGTGTTTTTTTCCCACAACATTGTGTCTAGAGTCTGTGTGTGAAACAGAGTAGATCACCAGTTTCTGAAACAGTCAATTAACACCACGGTCAAAAGTCACCATTTATCCTGATCCGGATGTTTGCTACGAACTTTAAAAGAAGATCTTGACACTTTGTGTATCTGCACTTTGCCACTGCTGTCATATGATTGGGTGATCGAATAAATGCATGATAAATATAGCTATACAGGCTACAATGCTATAGGCTATTTCTTTGTTTGTTTGTTTATTAGCCTACCACATTCTTATCATTCTTATACTTCAAAGTTATGATTCCCACCAGACCACTAATAAAACACTGTCTTGTTAGTTTGTCCAAATTCCTTTCTGCTTTGTAAGGATTCAAATCACAACAAATCAACAGCAATTTCCATGCAATCAGCAGATCAACACACAAAGCACGTCTTCACATCCACACAGCAAAACACCTCCATGGTTACAACATTCCTGACACATCGACAGAGAAACACGCTCAGAGGAGGGAAACTATTCAGAGGAGTACGTATCAAAAGATGCAAAGAAACACACACACACACACACACACACACGATCCTTGCTCCCAGTGTAAAATGAAAAGTCATCAAAACATCATTATTTAGTTTTATTTTTATATTTCTACTCAGAAAAGTTACATCAAAGAAGTTAAAAATAAAATTCTGTAACCATCCTCAGACCTTACCAAAGGTTAACATTTTAATAGCTCTATTGCCTCCTCTTATTTTACCCCATTACCTCTTCTTGCATCATTATTTTACCCTTTTCTTATTTTACCTCTATTTCCTCTTCTTAGTTTACTCCGTTAACTCGTCTTTCCTCATTCTATTAACTCTTCTTATTTTACCCCTTTACCTCATCTTACCTCACTCTATTACCTTTTCTTGTTTTAACTTCTTTTATCTCTTCTTACCTCATTCTATTACAGTACCTCTACGTTTCTAATTTTACCTCTATTACCTTTTTAAATTTTATGCAATTACCTCTTCTTATCTCATTCTATTCCCTCTTCCTATTTTACCCCTTTACCTGCCTCTACAATGCCTCTTCTAATGTTTACTTCTTTTACCTCTTCTTACCCCATTCTATTACCTTTTCTTACATATTTATAAAGAAATAAATGTGTAATCAAAACTTTATGTGAGTCATTTTTAATACATGACATATTATTATTAATATGAATTTTGTTTTTGCTAAATCTTGATCTTCCTGAATTGTTAGTGTGTTGTAACCCAGTGAGTTTCCTTCAAGGCTCTTGGTTGTTTCCTTTCCTTATGTCTTAGCTCCTCCAGCAGAGGATAAAAGGAAGTGATGCAAGGAACATAAACAAGGACAAGAGGAACTGAGGGCAAATGTCAGGGCGAGTCATTTTTGCTCACTCAAGTTTCACTTTAATGCAGTGTCACTACAACATGAGCGTTAAATCAAATTTATAGTTTTCCCCATTGTTTCTTAATTTCTTTAATTAAGATGTTTCATTTTAAATTTGTGGTTCTAAAGTATCATTGTGTTATTATGTCGTGCAAAACAATAAAAAAGATTTCCACATCGGAAACACCTGTGTATCCTTGATCAAGTTCCATGTCATGAGCTCAAGCACGCAGGACTGATGAGGTAAAGAGCTTTGTGCTGTCACATCCTGCATTTGGAAACAGTGCCAGAAAATTAGTTTGTTTGTTATCTGGCAAGAAAGCATTGTGACAGGAAATGACATCACTAGGGTAACTCCTATTGTGACCAGGTCAATGAGCGTCTGTAGCATATTAAATAACCTGATGTTTGTATGATGCAATATTCAGTTAAGATTCATATAAAAACAGCTGCTATTAAAAAAAAGTCTGAAAACCTAGATTCAATGTAAAGAACCTGTAAATGTAGGTGCCTTTGATAATGTTTTTCATGTTATAACACATTTCTTCTTTATGAATAAATAATTATCTATAATTTTTTTATAAAACATTTCTTCTATATAATATACAGAGGTTTATCCAGAGATTTTTGTGTTAACAGTTATTTTATATAGCCTCTGTATCTGTCAGGCTCAGTGAATGAGGTGTGGCCTCTGTATCTGTCAGTCTCACTGAAGGAGGTGTGGCCTCTGTATCTGTCAGTCTCACTGAAGGAGGTGTGGCCTCTGTATCTGTCAGTCTCACTGAAGGAGGTGTGGCCTCTGTATCTGGCAGTCTCACTGAAAGAGGTGTGGCCTCTGTATCTGTCAGTCTCACTGAAAGAGGTGTGGCCTCTCTATTTGTCAGTCCCAGTAAGGAGGTGTGGCCTCCCTATCTGTCAATACCAGTAAGGAGGTGTGGCCTCTCTATCTGTCAGTCTCAGTGAAGGAGGTGTGGACTCTCTATCTGTCGGTCTCAGTGAAGGAGGTGTGGCCACCGTATCTTTGAGCACCAGTGAATGAATTGCAGCCTGTTTTAAAGTGTGTGTGTGTGTGTGTGTGTGTGTGACTTAGGCAGAATCGCTCTGCTGCTAAACACTGGTTTGCACAGAAATAATAAAACTTTACATTTTACATGCAGCAGTCACATGCAGGCACATTGTTATATTTTTAAGAAAGAAGCAGAGTGAAATTGATAGAGAGAGAGAGAGAGAGAGAGAGAAAAATTAAAAACAAATGTGCCAAGTTTGATGTGGTGCATGCACAAACCAAGCACCGCGACAGAGCTGTGCACCAGAAGCCTGCAGCAAGAGGAAGTGGTGTTGTGTGTGCGTGTCCATGTGTGTGTGTGTGTGTGCTGTCAGTCCTCAGCCAGAAGAACATTGTATGAGAAGGATACGAACAAAAGCCACAGCTGCTCAGGTGTTATGCTGAGTTTCACAAAACTCTGTCAACATGCAACCACAGCGCACGCAGCAGGAGGAAACAAGCATCTAACCAGCAGCCTCAGGTGCAACACACACACACACGCACACACAGATATACACACACGTACATACACACACACAGACACACACACACACAAGGCCTGGGGGAATTTTACACACACACACACACACACACACACACACACACACACACACACACACACACACACACACATATATATATTCATACTATACTGTAATAGAGGTCAGAGGTATATTAAATATAGAGTGAGTTTAAGGAATTGTTGTCAGATATATCCGTCAAGGGGTAATGTCATTCTAATTATACTTCAGTGTGGCAAAATATAACAAAATAGCTCTAACCATAACACTTCTAGTTCAAAATGCATATTCTGATATGGAGATGTCATCTTTTCTGCACAGTGTCTTAAAAATAAAGATTCTTCAAATTGCCAATTTTCATAATGTTTATAAATGATGTGCACTTCATCATGTCCTATCCGTTTGTCTCTCAGTCTCTTTTATTTGCTGTTTATCTCATTAAGCACTAATTAAGCTGTAAACTACCAACCTTTATTACATTTATATGTTGGTAGATACATACAAACATTCCTGATGTGATCCCTTAATGGACCTTAAAAAATACCAACACAGTAGGTATGGGCGATATGGCCTAAAATCCATATTGCTATATACATTGCAGCCTCTTGCGATAACGACATATATTGCGATATATAAATTATAATAGAGCCATTTCAGAACAGGTTACACAGATCCTTAGGAAAGCCAAACTGCTAAATGTATTTTTTTTAAGAAATAAAGAAACGTATGTCGTTTTGAGAACATTTATTGTGCAAAAGCAAAACTGTAATTATGCAACAAAATGTCGCAGATAAATAAGTCTTTCCTTCTAAAATGCACTATACTTAGTTTAAGTCCTTGGTTCTTAAATGCCACCCAAGTTGCAGAGAACAGAAAAACTGGTGTCTTTTTAGTTAAGGAACATACACTGTACTGAAAATACTTCCAGTATTAATTAGGCAAAGAAAATTATTTTGTGTAAATGCACATATACTTTAAATAAAAACATATTTCAAACCTGCAGCCGAGGTAACGCATTTGGTTTTAAACATTTTGTTCTAATGAAATTAAAACTGGTGTCTTGTTAATAAAGGAACGGACACTGTGAATTAGCTCTTAGCTGTTAGCTCTTAACTTTTGCCCCACACACTCTACAGAGTATATGTTTCTGCTGCTCGTCGAACGGCTTAAATCCAAACCAAGTCCAAATAATAGATGTTGCACCGGTCTTTTTCACGAGCTCCTCTGTTTCGCTGACGCTTTCAGCCATGTTTATTCAAGATGACGAATATGATGATTTGTTGCAGCCGGCTGCAGCTTGTGGCTCTAAATTTCGCGGGTAGATTGCGTCATCAACATCGCGATAGTGCAATAGAATTAAAATCTCTATCATAGGCCAGTTTTGTATTGTTTATATCGCATATCGTTTATATCGCCCATTACTACAACACAGTTGTAGCCTTTTAACATAAAACCAAACCAAATACTTTTAAGCAAATACTAAGATAAAGAGCTGACATCCAGAAAAGTCTTTGGTGTGTGTAATATTTCTGTTCATTATTTCCTTCACTTGTATTTGTTTAACACATAAACACAGGAGATATATTGTGTTTCCTAGAATAACTGTTCATTAACACTTCTGATCTCTGAATATTAAAATTAATGAAGGCACATAGTAAATAAAACAAGATGCTATTTAGAAAAAGATAATTAAATAAAGCTATAACTGTATTTATTGTTACATGTTCCTTGTTAGTCCTCCTTTTACCTTTTAACTCACTTACACACTTTTCTTTATAATCTCTTAAGGCAAGAGAAATCCTGAGCCTTAGTTAATTCTTCATTGTCATGACATGTTGATCTGTGTATCGTCTTTCTCTTGTTTATATCGTGTGCTTAGCCTGTAGAAGCGTGTGTATCCACCACTGATTGTTTATGTGGTTTCCTGATCCCAGCCAAAGTTGAGTCTACAGCATCCTGTTTGTATGTGCTTTTGACCTTTGACCCGTATCCTGGAATCTGTTTTCAGTGAAACTATCCATCACATGCATCCAACCTCACAGAGCAATACTGTTAGAATTATTATCTCTGAACATGCAATGCTTATCCTATGAAATCTATGTTTATCAATTTGTCTGGTTATGAATAAATAAAGAGTATGAATATGGAGAATTATATAAATTACTATATATGTTAAATTGTAGCTGCAGTAACACACGGCTCTCCGTTTCTTGTGGATTTTGTGCTTAGTTAATATAAAATGTATTATATGTTAATGTAATGCATGCACATACTTTTGAAAGAATGGCATAGAGAGAATGGCAGCTCAAGCAGCCAATCAGAGAACGAGCCTGGCTGAACGCTCACCTGAGAGCACCACCTCGATCAGATCTCCCTCATGGATGTCGTCGGCAGAGGTGAGCCGCTGCAGGATGTTCTCCGAGTTCAGGTCATGGCGAAAGAGCATGATCTTGTCGTACATGCCAAAAAAGCCACATTCTGGAAACTGTAAACAGATAAGGACATACAGACAGGTTCGGTTATTTTACCATAGAAAAAAATCATAAAACTGCTTTTATATGACATTATAAAATATTAAACAACATCTAATGAAAGTCAAGTCAGGTTTCACAGTACACAAGACTACACAGAGTCCATAAAGCATGAGACAAGTGCAGGATGAAAATATACAAGACAGTACAAGTTAACTAATTTAGTCTTTACAGCTGAAGAGAATTCCGTGAGTTTACTGCATTGCTGCTGGTCTATTTCTTGAATTAGAGATATGACGTTTATTTCCTGTTGAATTAGAGATATCAGGCTAACTAGCAAACCCTGTATGTTAATGTGAGATATTTTTTATATTAGGAAATACAGAGTGGATTTTTCCTGCTGCCTGGCACATGGCTCAGTCTATCTGCAGCCTGTTTTACAGGAACAGAAGATATGAATGGACAGTTTTCCTGTTACCCAAAGTGCAAGCTATCAGCTAGTTTGGTGTCTGAGGTTAAGCTACATTTGTGTTGTTATTGTTTTGCACTGAAGTGGATAGAAGTAATAGAGGTCTACCTCATCCAAATTGTTTTATTAATACATTCCCTAATCTTTATTTAATCAAAGTAAAGCTCAATAATCTCATTTTAAAAGAAAAATATTTAGTAAAAAAGCAGTATGTGTCCCCATGTTCAAATGTAAAAAAAGAAAAAAGAAAAAAGAAAAACAATCTTCATACAGAACAGATGATAGTAAGTTAGAACTTTTAAAGCTAAAGAGCATAAAACACTAATTGAAACAGAGAAAGCACAGAAGATGTTAAAGCTTACAGCTTAAAACTTCTGTTTAGGCTCTAGCTAGCTTAGCCAGTGTTAGGCTTCTGTGCTAGCCTTCTTTGTTGATTTTGTTGGCTAGAAGGTCTGAGACAACAGCAAATGTTAGCAAATGGAAAACAATAAGAGTAAAACTATATCCAGGATACCTCTGACAGTGCAGTTTTCAGCTATGTGCTGAACAAAAAACAGGACAAGTTGTTTCCTAGTGTGATAGCCTTCCTAACAGTGGCCCATTACCTGTTAGCTTAATTAGCGGACAGTCATGTAGTTCAAACAACAAATACTGTTTTTGATGCTAACCTGCAAAAAGCTGATTCAACAAATGATTAATTAAAGCAATATGAATGTAATAGGGGCACGGTGGCTTAGTGGTTAGCACGTTTGCCTCACACCTCCAGGGTGGGGTTTCGATTGCCGCCTCCACCTTGTGTGTGTGGAGTTTGCATGTTCTCCCCGTGCCTCGGGGGTTTCCTCCGGGTACTCCGGTTTCCTCCCTCGGTCCAAAGACATGCATGGTAGGTTGATTGGCATCTCTGGAATTGTCCCTAGTGTGTGATTGCATGAGTGAATGAGTGTGTGTGTGTGCCCTGAGATGGGTTGGCACTCCGTCCAGGGTGTATACTGCCTTGATGCCCAGTGACGCCTGAGATAGGCACAGGCTCCCCGTGACCCGAGGTAGTTCGGATAAGCGGTAGAAGATGAATGAATGAATGAATGAATGAATGAAATATACACAATATTCCAGGTGGAAAACAATATGGGCAAATGGAAACGTGACAAAGTATTGCAGTGTGCTATAAAGTGCCTCAGTAGGAATAAGGTATTAACTGGATTAGAAACGGACAGCCATAAAAACAGTTCTTTAGCCTAGTTGACTGTGACCAGAAACTACAGAGTAAATTTGTGGATAATGGATAGTTTGTGCTGCTGCCTGGCACACTGCTCACTATATCTGCAACTGACACAGGTTTCAATGCTTTATAGGAAAAAGCATTACGCAGTTTACCAAAAAATATAGCCAAAAAAATCCTTGCTGTCTTATCTTATAGCCTTAATGTTTCTCTCAAGTCAAATTTTCCATGAATACATCACAAATGTCTACATAATAGATTAAACTAATGTCTACACATAAAGGATTAAACAAATCAAGATAAGATCCTCTAGACTGTTCCTGAGACTAGATAAAAGACATAATACACATAAATGATCATGTCTTCATGTAAAGTAGGTCAGTGTCATGCCTGTTGTGTGTTTATTGTGTATTCTGTACTGTGTATTCTCTTCATGATCAATTGAAATAGGGCGGGTTGGAAACCTGAACCTCACAGAGCAGCTCAGTCATTCATTCATCTGCCCGTCATCATCAATAATGCCTGAGGCTCAGCAAATGACACCCTACAGTCAGCATGTAGCATTGACACAACCTCTTGGTAACCCGGGGTAATCCCTCCAGTGAAGCACAGCCTCAACAATACGGCATTATGTTGGAGAAGGGTGGAACGATACAAAGCTAAAACAATGTTAATCATATGATCCCATGCATATGAATAAAAGAACAAAGTCTACCAGCTAACATGATAATGAGCAGCGCTGTCTCAGGATGCAGCCAGACTATTAGTAGACATGCTATACGCAACGCTCCAGAGAGCAACATAAATAATTTATGCTCTCCCACAGCAAAAAAATTATACAGAGCATTACTGCTAATATTTAGGACAGCCATATGTGCTTACTATTAGTATTGATAATTATCTAAAATGGTGGCTTTTAACTGAGCAACTTACTTTAAAACTCTTAAAGCTAAAGAGTTAAATGTATTAACATTGTAAAATAGAACTGATTATCTTTTCAGACACTGAAATACATTCTGTATGTTCTGATATATCACCTAAAGCGTGCATTAAAAACATAACTGTGTAAAAGTAAGCCGATCCAATGATGACTATGCCACCTAAAAAGCCTGTTTCGTGTGATTATCTTCATCGACCACTGATACAAAACATGTATGTGTCTTTGCTGCAAACCGTCACAAATAGTTCAGGAAAAAAACATCGATTTTTCTCACGCCGCCTGAATCAGTGACTCAATCCAGGTCACACTCTGGCTCTCCTGACCAGCCTGTCATGTTGATGCCCCTGGCTTTAGATAATGAAAGGCAGAAGTGCAGGTGGCAGCTTAGACAAAATAAAATAACGCAATTTACTCAGCTGAAAACAAATGGACGGTGTCTCAGGTGACACATTAAACAGCAGGTAAAACATCAAGAGAGTGACTCAGAGGACACATCTTATCATATTGTCTGGACAACAAGTCAGGCCACTGTTCAATCATCACTCATCTCAAAAGCACTGCTCCAAAACAGCATGTCACTGATTTTATTATCTAGTTTATTTTTTGTCCCATCTATTTTGTCGTGGTCTAGCGCTGTACTGTTGCAGTCGAGCTTGATCTAAATCCCTCTTCCAGGTTTGGAAAATATCAATGCAAAACATTGATCCTTCAGCGGCCTTCTGTTTGACCCGGTCACCTTTAAATGCTCAAACAATAATATAAATTTCCACTAGCTTTTTCAGTGTTATGTTAGCATCAACTTAACAGTAATGTCCACTGGGTGTTGATTTGAATCCTACTCAATCTTACTGGATTTCAAACATTTGTTAAATAAATAAATATAATATAAAAAGTACTTTGATTACATACATACAAATTAAATTAAATTAAAATATGGACATACAATTGTCCTGAAATTTCAAGTTAAAAATGTCCAGATGTACAAAACCTGACCCTAAATACTTCATACACATGGCCTGTGTCTTAATCGTAAAAAGAACCTAACGTAATGCAAAACTGGAATGAAGCAAAACAGCCCCATGAAGTTTAATATTGAATTAAATCATACAAATGTTTTCTAAAAGGTAAGCAAACCTTAAACCACTGTAATGGTGTGTTAATGGACATAGGCAGTTAGTCAAAAACTTGGAGACCTAAGCTACCTATAATTACCACCTTTGGGCAGTAAAAATGGCAGTGAAAATCCAAGTTAACTTTAGCTTATCAGCCTGGTGAGTAAACCCACACAGAATACATTAACTGCATCAGCTATATAAAAAGATTAAGGTGTAATTTTCAACAAGAGAACCCTAAACCAGCCAGTTAAATATTCTGCATGTGAATATGTACAACGTAATTAGCAAGTTAATTGTTAGCTCTTGCCATTTATCCCCTGTGAGTCTCTGCCCAAGCCTACACCCCCAGTTCACCCTATTTCCACCCCAAAGCAAGCCCCCAACCCCACCTCACCCTAGCTCCGGTTAACAACTGTGAAAAGAATGTGAACAAGGTAATTTGGAAACTTTGTTGGGAACAACAAACTAATACTAACCAACGTATAATAATAGACTATGCAGCAGCTCTTCAATATCAATGTATCAATTCAGTATCGATGAACACAGAAGAACACAATACAGACAGCAGTGTCCAAGACAAACCTGTTATCTGAAACATTAGCTTAATTTCCTGTGGCTTCATTTCTTTTTAAGGCCTGTAAACAGTTACACCATTTTATTGAGTGAGGAGTAAAACAGCATTAAGTTACCGTCCAGATAACAACCTACAGTATGTTCTACAACATTTTCTTGTTTAGCTGTTTCTTATGGTGTCAGTAACGTCTAATGATTTTGTGTATTTTCTGAGATACGTGTTTCTGATTGCACTATAATTAAAGTATTTCATCTAACAATGCTAAGATGGTGTTGTTCTGTATCATCTCATTCTCATGTCTCACTTTAATCTTATCTCATTTCTCTTTGGTTTGATGAACAGCATGGAGATTGCTAAAACCTCCCAAAAAAAAACCCATGAATGTTCAAAGTTTTCAGAAGTCTGTGTCATGAGATAGAAATCAGGTTTAAATAAAAGTATGGCCACTTACAGGATACAAAATATTTTTCCCCATTCTAAACAACAGCGATAAATCTAGATACAGTGGGAGTCAGAGCATCTGTTGTGTAACTCCTCCAGTTTTGAATTGTTGCAGGGAGTTAAATACTGAGGAACTGATCTGCCACATCAACCAGGGTGGAGGAGAAACAAGAGCTTGCAAAATTCCTCCTTCCCCAGAGATTCAACCAGACACATTTGGATAAATTGAGATATATAGAAATATTCAAATCGATTTTAAAAAACCCTCTATCTGAATCATTATATTTTCACTTCTCTAAATAAAGCAAGTCTCTGCTTGCATATGTATATATTTGTATATACACACACACCATGCACCTCTCTAAGTGGCATCTGTCACAAAGGCAAAGTTATTCAGCTAATGCCGTGGCAGCTCACAAATCTTTCACCTCGCTCCAGTGATCAGGAAAACAAAACAGGAAGCACGGCTGACTGGATGCGAGCCACCATGACGCCGAGCACCGTCACTAGGATGGAGGAGACCCAGCGTGAGATACATTGACTCCCACCCTCACATTGTGAAATACACTATAGTCCTTCAGGAATTAGGGCCTTTCCCTTGACATCTGAGTTACTCTAACACCTACACTACAAAGGCAATTGTGTGTATTGCTAGTATGTCCTGAGTAACAGAAAAAAAAATTGGTTCAGCTACACTGTTTTGTTTTCTTGAGGCGAATCCGAAAACAGTACATTGTTTCTCCATTTCCTGCTAACATGGGGTCAGTATTGGTTCTGTTCTCCAGTGAAACACTTTAAAACTGCGTTAGATGTAATAGATTTGTGGAGATTCACTAACATACTGTACAAACATGACAATAGACCGATTGTGTAGCTATACAAAAAAAAATCTTTGTTAGCATTAGTACAGTATGCTAATAAAGTAGGTCATAAAATAATGTCCACCATATAATTTTAGTCAAAATTGTCCAAAGAAGTTGAGCTAATTCAGCTGTTGTTGTGAAAATGAAATGCCACACCCCCACACAACACCACGGCATGTTTATTGCAACAGACCTAATGACTAAGAACCAGTTCGATGGATTTTTTTACGCTTAGTTCTTTTGAGAAGCTCCTCTGAAGCATTCCGATAATTTAGAAGAAATTATATATTCACATATTTATCAATCACAATACCGCTAGAGATTTTAATGGTTTTGGCTTGAATCCCTGGCATTCTGCTCAACAATTCAAAGCTTTGATATCTGTATCAGTCCCAGTGAATGAGGTGTGGCCTCTGTACTTGGTGTCATGTCTGGTATCATGAACTGTGTCTCAATTATAAAATTGGCTCACGCGATTAAGGCTCTGAGTTGTTGATTAGAGGATCGGGGTTCAAGCCCCAGCACTGCCAAGCCGCCACTGTTGGGCCCTTGAGCAAGGCCCTTAATGCCTTGCTGTGTCATGACCAACCCTCTGACCCCAACCTCCAAAGTTGGGATATGCAAAGAAAATTTTCACTGTGCTGTAATGCATATATAACAAAATAAAGGTTTCAATTCCTCTAAGTTTGAACACTAATGCAATAGGAAAACTGGTTATTGTTATTAAATTCAATAAAATTAACTCTGCTGGGTTACATGATAGTGTGGCTACATAATTTCTGTTCTATAACTATATATACAATAGTCTAATATTGTGTTAACAGGAACTATAATAGAGTATTTAATAACTGTTTTAACATGAACTTGAGTATATTAGTACTTTGTGTGACTCCCAGTAACATTTCAAAATTTTACCACATAAAGTCTGATATTTTTAATATTCTTTTTTTAAAATAAATGAATGGATCAAAATAGTAGATTTAAGTTTCTCTGAGGACCCCATTTGTGAAACAAGCAACCCCATGTAGGGTTATGACCTTTTGTGACCTTTTATTAATACCTTTTGGGTTTTTTTTTCCAGAACTACATAAAGTGTACTGCATCCAAAACTATTTTAAAAGCCTGGGAATAATTTAGTTAAAGGCAAACACTCCCATTAACATTTTACCCACATTAAGTGCCAGTTTCACAGTAATGCATTAAAAAAACAAAGCCAGTGTTCAGTCTGCTCCAAAACTGAAGGCCAAAAGCCCTTAACGTTGATGTGTGTCCATCGTTACCCAAACTCGTGCACACAGCTGCAGAAGCATCTCCTTGGATACCCAGGAGAGCATTACCTGATCTTTGCCCTGTGTAACCATGGTAGTGTTGTAGCATGCGCACACACACATACACACACACACAACCAAAAGGAGTTACATGTTGTTGCGGAAATCAGGCCAGTTTTTTTCCACTTTTGATAATCATCAAGCTTTTGAGCCGGGGTTTGAAAATACCGGGGTCATTAAATCCATTAACAGCTGACTAAAACTCCACTGCTTAGACATGAGGGTGCTCAGAGCATTAAAACCTGGCTAATGGATAAAGGGCGCAAAGTCGTGCATATGCGTGTGTGTGCGAGCAGGCATGAAAAGACGTGCGTGTGTGTGTGTGTGTGGCCTGATAGAACCCTGACCATGCATCTTGTTTTGTGATTTGTAATACAGGCCTGGTATTTTTTGGACTGCAAATGCAAATGTTATCATTAAGAAAGAATATAAGTAAAGCAGTTCTTTAAAATACTAAAACAGTGGTGGACAAATCAGTAGCTCAGATCGTTATGTTGTCCATTTTTTTCTAACCACTCTCTAGAAGAGTGACTCAGAGAGCTACAATGAGTTGTTTCCAGATCACCTTGCGTCACCCAGCCGCAACAATACAAGTGCTCGGATGCTCCTTTGTTTTCTCTACAAAGACACTGTACTGGCAGTGTTGGTTTTCTTCCTTATAAGAGGTTCCCCATATGACAAAAAACATATCTGCTAGCAAATGATGGTGAACATATATTACAGGTACAAAGCACAAGGAATGAAGATGTATTCTGTCATTTATTCATGTATTCATCTTCAGTAAGCACTTTATCCTGGTGAGGAAACAGCGGATTCAGAGCCTATCCTGGGAACGCTGGGCGAGAGGCGGAGCCTGGAATTGAATTACCTAGCATGTCTTGACGTCTTGAGTGGATGAATATTTAAAAACAATTAAAGCTGGGCTGTGAGCTCAAATTATTGCTGATAAACAAGAGAAAAAACACATGAACTAGTTAATTAAGTAACTATTGTTATTGACTAATTTCTGTATCAGCGCAAGTAAGGCTATAAACACAAGGACTTCTGTTACAGGAAAATAATGTGGCAAGACATGTGCTAAAGTATTACAGCATCTCTAAGTGTTACTTCCTGTCATACTGCGCCAAATTGCTTCATTTAAAAACATCAAGCTTTTACTAGCAACGTTATCCTGCTATAACAGCTACACACAGCATCATTTTATTCCCTTTCTCCTGAAGTTAATAAACAAAATCTGTTGCAGCAAGACTGAATAGCATCTCATATTATGTCTTGAGGACTTTCCCATGATGGAAAAACTTAAATATGTAGTTTTATCCCTGACTTTAATAAAGTGTTGAAACAGATGTCAGACTCCTTTTTCTCACCACATAAAATGTCAATATATAAACAATTTCTTAATTGTTAGGAGCTAAAAAAGGAGAATTCTGTGCTTGAAATTTTGCCAATTGAAGTAATTTTCCATAATAAAATCACAAACATATTTTATAAAAAACTAAAATAAAAAAAAAACCTCTGCAAAATGATTAATTATATGTTGTTCATTTGGCTTAGGTTATATGAACTGACAGACCTACAAGTTGTTATGAATGAGCTGTTACTACAAAAACAAAAATCAGTCTATTATAAAATAAAATCCATTAGATAATCAAAATGACTTCATATTACCTTTGACTGGTAATATGAAAAACAAAAACATGCCTACTGGTTTTAAAATGAGCCGCAGAAGTCGCGACAGGTCACAGCTCCATTTCACAACTCATCATTAATGTGAATATACGAGCACAGCCATGATGTACAGTACAACCAAGACAGGAGCAGCACATCACATCAACTCAACAGCACAGGCACCTAATCATAGATCTGTTAGGTGTGATGAAGCTTGACTGTAGACATGGGAGTAAAAAAGGGAACGAGAGTCTGACAGGACTAGCATCAAAAATCCCTATGTTTCCAAACCACATAGATTTAAATACAGAGTCTATGATCATTCTTTACACACCAATGACTAATATTTTAAAAATAGTCCAATATGTTGGTAGTTTTTCTTTGTATTTTCTTGAAATAAGTATATACGTACACACACATACTGTATGTGAATATTTAAAGCTATATCAAAACATTTATAAAACTATTTTCTCTATTTATGATTCATGTGAAAGTGAAAAGTAAAAGTGATGTGACATACGGCTAAGTATGGTGACCCATACTCAGAATTCGTTCTCTGCGTTTAACCCATCCAAGGTGCACACACAGCAGTGAACACACACACCGTGAACACACACCCAGAGCAGTGGGCAGCCATTTATGCTGCGGCACCCAGGGAGCAGTTGGGGGGGTTCAGTGCCTTGCTCAAGGGCACCTCAGTCGTGGTATTGCCGGCCCGAGACTCGAACCCACAACCAGACTCTCTAACCATTAGGCCACGACTTCCCCACTATGTCATCATAGACAGTAAGTGTAGACGGATACAAATGCAGTGCAAAAAGGAATATTTAAAAAAAATCCCAAAACTCAAACCACGATCAACATCAAAATATAGATATTGGTCAGGTACTGATCTGAAGTAAGCCACCATGCAACCTCTGCTGGGCCCTTGAACAATTCCTTTTACCCTCGTTTACTTAGTTGTATAAATGAGATTAAAATAATTTGTGTCTGCCAAATGCTATGAATGTAAATGTAATGAATGTAGAATAGGTAGAAAAAACCTGTGATTCAATAAGCAGGGAATAATCCAGAAACCAGAACAATAACCAGTTGGGGGGAAAAAATTGGTTTGTAAAAGCAGGCACAGGAACACTGAGAGTGAAAAGTCCTGATATGTTGGAGTGTGTTATTGTGAACATGTGTGTGTAATCAGTAAGATGGTGAGGTGGTATTGTGTAGTACTCTGGGTAAGTGTAGTTCACTCTCGCTTCCAGAGACTCTCTACTCTATATATTACACTTTGTATAGCACTTTATGTCAACCTTTTAGTGCTTTTTTTAACATTGTGACTGTTCCTGTTGATTAGAGTCAGTCACATTCAAAATAAATTTTGGAAAAACTAAATTTTACTCTAAACATCCATATGTTAACATATTAGCAGGACTGCTCAGACAACAGCTCAGAGAACTAGCATGTGGTACAGTGAGGAACTGTCGTCATTCACACAGTCACACCGGCTCAAAATAAACTCCCTGCCATGATGTTTCACTCGTATTTCATTTATGGCAACCGTTTTCCTGCACTGCTGATGCTGTATAATCCACTGTGGGTTTAAGTGAGAACAAGGGCTAAGTGTGTCCATCAAAGCAAGCAACCAGCCTCTGAATACCATCACATGATGGAGAAACAGACAGTAAAGAGGATGTGAGCTTTATGAGCTGTTTATGTAGAGCATGTTGTTTGCATTCGTGTGCCACAGTGTGCAGTTGTTTCCTCAAAAAAGATATGGGTAAAAAAAAAAAAAAAACGCAGAATAAAAAGAAATCGTGTTGAAACTTAAAGATATCACAAGCTCTAATTTTGCTGAGGTGTTGCTTAAAAAACATCAATAAGTGATTACTATAGACACAAGAAAGTGTCTTGTCCAGATTTTATCAAAATTCAAGCATTTCACAGAGAAAAAAAAGCTAATAAAGCAACTGCTAAAATAATTAAGGTGCGTCTCAATCGCTAGTTCACGGCCATTTTATAGACATCATATTACATCATCACCGGTGCACACTGGATGTGACACATAAGCAACGTGTCTGTAAAGAGTAAGCAACCATCAGTCCAATCCAGACAACCTGCGAGCAACAATGACACAATGGCAAGCTTCAGTTTTTATCAAGGGATCAAATTCTCACATGTACAATAGTGTAAAATAAACCTGACGTTTGTGTAGTCAAACTTTAGAGCAGCTGTATTTACAGCATGGTTCACGTGAAACAGTTCGTTTCTAAGTAAATAAATAAAGTTATTAAATAATCGAAACACTGAAGGCAACTTGTTTATGACACACATTAAAACATTACATTCGGTCTGTTTTCATTTTTCTACCTACTAAATCTCTAAACCTTTAAAAGCTATGTTTCTGAATTAAGAACAAAAAGACATTAAAAAACAGTAAATTAAATAAATATTTTAAAGACAAATTTTGACAACACACAGCTGCTGAAAGTTGCAGTTTCTACTTTAAAAAAAAAACAACATTTAAAATGTTGTCAAATTAACATGTACATGATCATCTTTCAGCCCAGGTTTTGTTAAACAATTTAAGTATTAAAAGTGATCCGTCTTCATGATTACAATTAAATCAATTATTCTAGCATCAAAACATATACACTGCTTGGAAGTTGTCGCTCATGCGCCATGTTCCAGGGTTACTTTGTCCTTGCGAAGTCTCCTGGTTTGAGCGATGCACATATCAATCATTCTGCCAGCAAATCATGTTAATATTAACTTGTGGAAGCAGAAGAACTCGGAAGGGTTAAAGCTACTGAACCAAAACAGGTCCCAAGTGAATGTGCTGTAACGTGAGAGTCGGCATGACACATTTTTTATAAATTTCCATCAAAACAATTGACCTCAGTTAATTACATTTAACTGAGTGTTCTTTTTATTCTAGGAAATAATAACAAGTTAACATGCTACGACAACATAATAAACATTCATTACAGAGAATACATTTTGTACTGCAGTTAGGTTTTTAATTTTCTTTTCCTTTTTTTTTTTTTATAATTTTGTACAAATTTGCTCAGAAAATCTCTAGTTAATATCATCTCCTACTATAAAAATTCTTATAACTGTAATCATTAAGCTTCCAGTTCGCCTTGTTCCAGCTTGTGATCAACCAGGACTGAAACCTGATGTTAATAAAGATATGTCTGATATCTGCACAAGCCTGTGTTTATTTAAACTTTTCATACAGCCTGCTGAGAACAGGAAAGCAATGCATGATGGGATTAACACAGGCAGGCAGAGGGTGTTTCCTGCTGCTGTTTCCATGCCTTGTGGCCATCCAGAAGGACAAAAGCATGGTGTCTGAGGTAGCGACAATCGGAAACAGGACTGTGAGGAATAATTGTTTCGCTTTGATACACACAGCTACTTATCTATGGAAAGATGGAGAAATCTTCATGTCACTGACTTTTATCAGATCTAGATAACATGCAAAATAGTTTGAATGTAACCTATGTAGCCATTGTGCACTCACGCTCTTTAACCAGTATACAGGATAATTGCCTAACTATCTAAGTGTCCTTTCCATTGCAGCAGTGAACTGGATAATAGGATTGCTTTATACGCTTTAAAATCTAAACAATAAAATAAGCAACCAAGTATTAATGTCTTTATTCAGGTTTCACTATGGACTGTAGTGATATTTTAAAGTGTCTACTGTATAACAGCAGCATGACCTTTATCTTGAATATTTCACACCACACGGAGACATGTGATGTTAATACTAAAGGAGATAGAGGATTATCCTCTCCAAAACTCTTTCTGTGATTATATATTTTCAGATCTTTCTATACTTTATGGTATAATTACATAATAACTACTTAAACTTTTTGTGTGTTTTTTTAATGTGTTGTTATTTAACAAAGAAATATGTAGAAATGTTGTACGATACAAAGACGTTAATGTTTCTGGAAGGCGTCTCAGCTCTACAAAGTCTTAACGACAGATGACTTTTCTAATATTCAGTCTCATATCTAGTATTCATATAACATCCAGCAATGAGTGTGTCTTTCCTGCTCAACTACATGTGAAAAGTTAAAATTATGTATATTTTCTTTTTTCGTTCCATCCTTTCCATCATGACCAACGTGCTTAATGGACATCAATCCTGGAAATGTTTAGCCATTTATCTGAGAGACCTTAGTAGGCTTCTTCATTTTCTGTTTATGAACTAGCCTTCTCTATCCACAATAAAAGAATTGTCCCTTGCTGAGATATTCATTTTGTTTTTAGCAATGTACAGATCTGTTTGTTCTTTCTGTCTGCTCCACATGCCTTTTTGGAACCTTGTCTTTCAGATGTATATATTTTGTCAGAGCATGTTGCTGGGTTTGAAATACACAGAAATAATATATATATAAGCCCTTAAACAGAGTGACTTACAATTTTCTCATTTATACAGCTGAGCAATTGAGGGTTAATGGCCTTGCTCAGGGGACCAGCAGTGGCAGCTTGGTTGCCCTGGGATTCAAACTAAAGACCTTCCGATCAGTAGTCCGACACCTAAACCACTGAGCTACCACTTTCACGTTTCTGACACATCCAAAACAATGTCCTGCCTTACGGAACCTATTGGTTTACCACAAGCTCTTAAGCGTTTTTTTTTAGGATGTATAAGCATTTGAGAAATGCATCAATCCTGAAGATACAAGGCGTGTTGAATGTTCTGCAACAGTGACGAGAAGGTGCTGAGGTCAAATCCCAGGACTCGGGATTTTCACCTTGAACTGTCAGGCTGTATGTTCAATTCCAGTGGTGATAGAAAATTGCAGAATTCAATTATCAAGAAATATTAAATGTATAATTCTCTTCTTTAATTCATACTGGTTTTGGTTGATTTATTGGATTTGTTTGGTCCCAGCTAACAATTATTTCCCAGTTACCATTAAGCAATCAAATGTAACCTAGATTAATTTGTAGAAATGTGCAAAATTCATTATTATTAATTTATAAAAATTTACATAATGTAGTTAAATTTTAATTACATAAATAAAACAACTTAATAATTACACTGTTAGTAAAGTTAGTTGTTGTTTAACAGTGTTAGTTTCAGGACTAAATGCCTGCATGCAGTAGCAGTGTTCTCCGGATGTGAAGACTCATTAAAATAACCCAAGTTAAACATCTCCACTCAAGTAAATATTGATGCTTGTGAAGGTGGTAGTCTCCACATGGGAAACTTTAACCAGGCTGAAAATAGCCAAAGCAAGACAAAAACACAAAGTCCAGACAGTTTGAACATAACACACAGGCTGAAAAGGACGGTCCACCTCTCTACCATCTTCCCCACATCCTGACATCCGTTCAGTACAGCCGTCAGCTCAAACTCCTGAACTCTCCATGTAATCTACAACGGCAAAATCAGTCTCCAAATATAAGTACAAGGTTTAACTACAGGACGCTATCTTATTACAGAGCAACCAAATAAACTCATATCATAGAGAGATATCACCATTAAACCATTCTGAAGATTGGACTATGGGCAGCTCAGTGCTTAATACTAAGTGAAATCAATCAATGTACAAAAGCTGCTGTTCAGAACCAGTTTAACCATTTTTATTTTATAAAAATATATTTTATATATTATTCTTTTATGAAGAAAAGTTATTTTTATTTTATAAAAATATATTTTATATATTATTCTTTTATGAAGAAAAGTTAAAGTTGGAAAACTTTAAAAAAGAGACATTATTTGTCATCATGAAATAAAATAACACTTCCAAAATTCTACTGTAATAAAGAGGGGAAATATACCGGATATATTGAATCACCTGATCACCTGAGCTAAACTGAATACAGTTTGGACAGACATACATTGGTGAGCATTAAACCTTACATGTTCACACAGATTACACAAGGAATTGTTCATAGACCACCAATCGGAATTGTGTCAAGGCCCAGATTTTAGATGCACACTCAGACAAAACTCCAGAGGTCCTCTGTGGAACATGTTAGAGGTTCAACCACCTCTGTAGCCCTTAACTGATTAGATCTTTGTGGTAAAGTGGCAAAAGAGAAGAAATTCTTTGATGTATAGCATATCGTAACTATGTCAATCATGACAAACAAGATTGTATTCTGATGGGACTAAGATTGAAGCCCCAGTGTCACATCTAGAGGAATACCATCTTCTTCTACTTTTGGCTTTTTTCATTAGGGGTTGCCACATCAAATCATCTGTTTCCACCTAATTCTATCCTCGGCATCCTCTACTCTCACACATACATTAATTTAATGTGCTCTTTTAACACATCCATATCTCTCCTCTTTGCATCCTTGAAGAAAATGTTCAAAATTGCTCAGAACCTCTAACACTGGCACAACAAGATTGAAAGACAGTCAGAACATTGCAGGAGTGTCTTCAGAACTACTCTGTAAGTGTCTCTGAGTGACATAGTCAACAAACAGACTTGACTGTCATGAAGCAAGAGAGACCTAAAAATAAGTGAAACTTCCCATCCACCTTGACAGAGCCTGAGAGGTTCTGCAGAGAAGATCTACAAACTCAAATGTAACAAGCTATAGAGGGAATATATACACCAAAAAAGCATAGAAAGGATCCGTAAATTTATTTGATATATCTGTTTTCTGCATAATAAATAAATGCCTCTGCTATTAAATAAAGTAACAAAGAGAATTCATTGTAAAATAAGGCCAAAGAAAAGCATAAGGAAAAGGTGAAACTGGGATATTTCTGAATGCACTGCAAGTATCAGTAATAACAAAATAACACTAAAAGATACATATTTCCACATTCTGCGGGTTGCGTGATAAAAACATTTTGTGTTACTGCTAATGCATCCGGATTCTATTACAGACTCATTAGATCACGCTGTTGCAGTAAATATTTAAAAGTTTTGAACTTTGAAAGGAATTTAACATCACAGTAACATCTGTGATTCATGATGTAACTCATGAAAAGTCTAAACTCCAGATAACACCTTCTGTTTCTATACACAGTTTTAATGAACTTGGCGAGCGGCGTCTTAAATAACATGCGTTAATGACCTTTTCTGAGATGTGTGTTTACCCTCAGCACGACGCAACACAACTCGGGATTCCACTGCACAAGTGTAATGGATGTAAATAGCATATTATAATTTTTCTGATGCATTTGTCATTTATTAAAACTAACGTGTGACAATCGTTTGCGCAAAATGACTACTTTTTTAGCCACAAACTCGACTTGATCAACACACCTCTGTAACTAGTGAGAAAAACATTAGAGTCTGCTACAAAATGCGGGTCTGTACCTTTACAGCCAATATAGCGGTAACCATTAACATCAGACTGTAAAGCCTTATTTAGCTGTGAAAACACACTTCCTGTGACGGTCTCTTAATGGAATTCAAACTCTCCAGCAGAGTGGTTTATGCATTAAACAGGTAATGACCCTGAACTGTGCACACTAAGCTCGCTTACATACATGCTGCTTGATGTCAAGCATTCACTTTAAGGATGACTGCTCTGAAGGAGTGCAAAGCTTAATCACATACATTAATGTATTTAAAGGGGAATTTCTGCTTTCACATTACAGACTTAATATACAGATTGTTTTTAGAAACAGTGACGTACACATGCTTCCTTATTGCAAACCACATTACTTTGCTTATGGTGCCGAAATCTCGAATCTGATTGGTTTAGCAAAGTCAGCTACTGTATAACAACTTATATGGTAATGTTCTGTGAGGGGACATTTATTTAGCATATTTGGAAGGAGTCTCCAGTGTCAGAGCTTCATACCAATCGCAACAGAGTGTTCTATTAAGATTTCCACCTCAGGACAGACTTCAGAATAGAGGACATTGAGCTTTTTTGTTTCTTGGCGCATTTTTGTTGCATTTTGGCGCATCTCATAGCTGATTATTTCCTTTTAACAGCACAAAAAGTATTCCATTCTTTAAAGTGTAATCAATTACCAAAGTCTTCTTTACAAAAATGTCCATTTTACAGAACCTTTTTTGTAGTCCTTTAAGTGTCCTTCGGATATAATTAGCATGTCATGGTTTAAAGAAATTGGCATTACATGAATTGGGAAAAACATTAACGCATGTTATAAAGCAGAACAGAAGTATATAAACTCATGGTGTTTTTGAATAGAGGTAATTAAATAATCTGCATAGCAGAGTTGGGCAACATAGGAAAGCCTAAAGTAAATCCATAATGAGGAAATGAAAACAAGTACACTCAAATAAATATGTATTTCAATACTGCTTAGTAACCATGTAACAATGAATGAGTGGGTATAACTAGGCAAAGTAATCAATGACTAAATAGACAAAATTATCAAAGGATGAACACAACAGGAAAATCAACCAATTGTAGAACAGGGCGGAGACAGGACCAGAAAGTGAAAAAAAAACAAACGTCACAATAAAGTTGCGTCTAAGGCAACTTGTAATTCAGTGTCTAGCACCAGCAAAGACCCCTGAAATCACCTTCTTAACTTGAGATTTGAACTCATCGACTTTTGGTCAGTTTTTTCAGCTACCAGTTCCTTCCCAATTTACAGAGCGATGTCAAAAGGTGCTAAGTGTGAACACAAACCACTGTGAACAGTGTAAATTCCCATTTCACAACTTTTAAGTGAGTTTATAGCAGCACTGGCTGTTGGTTAAATCTATAACACTAACCATACTAATCTCTGCTTTGTCAAATCAACATTAGAGTTATCACTAGCAATAACTGATTAACTTGTTGCTATGTTCTCGCTATTGTCCGCTGCTGTTGTTGCATAAACGTTTTAAGCTCACTGTTATAGAACAGAACCAGAAGGCACTCAGGCCTGTAACTGTAAAAGTGAGGTTAAAGTAGGTTTTAATAAACGTTACATTTTCTGACAGAGAAAACAAAAGACATGCTTTCATGGAGGCGTCCATGTTTTTTTCCCACATCGTACACTGATCGTCCTGAGTTGGGAAAATACAAGTACAAGGCATGTTGTAAATGGAAAAGTACTGAGGATGCTTTAAGGTGCTCTGAGGAAATTTGTGACAAAGTTTTTAAAATATTCCAAAATTACATACTGTCCTAAGCTACAGATTTGGTAACTGTGAAACACAAAAACGTATTTTTATTGTAAGTTGAGCTTGACGTCTTCTCTCAGGTTTTCCAGCAAATTAGAGGTGTTAGCCATAATTTCCTTCCTGTGTTGGATCCCAACACATTTTGGCTACCTGAATATGCCAGCCAGGGATTAGTATAACAACCAGTTTTATAAAGTACAAATTTTATACAGTTACATATTTTGGATAATTACATAAATGAATAATTATTATATTATATTATAATGATACTCATCACGTGTACATCAGCAGCACAACACTAGACAGTTTTTTCTGCCAGTCTGAAAGCAGTTAGTTGTACATTACAATGAGGGAAACAGGGCCTCACACACTCGCTAAACCAAGACAAATTAGGATTCAAAGCCCTCTTTAAAGTAAACACTGAATTCTTGCATAGCCAGTAAATGATGTCAAAGCATGTCGGGAAGCAGATTCTTCACATCCCAGGAATTATAAATCCATCAGCTATTTAGCCTGTGCCTTTTGTAAGAGCAGTGTTTACAGACAAGTCTGTAAAGCATCACATGCTGACTCAGGTTCATGACCGTTCACTATCATCCGTCTCCTCAGCAGCCATAAAGTCATATAAAGTTAACTCGATATTTCAGTCATAAATCAAATGTACACAACATTCCTCTTATCTCAAATGCAGACAGTCAGCCATGACATGTCTGCTTCTCTAGTTCAGCATAGGAACTATACTGGAACTTACACCTTCTGATGTTCTATATACTGAATGTCTAAATTGTCTCACACTCACCTCAGACCATATCGATTTGTAACTAAATCTCAAACTCTGCATCTGTATCTCAAGCACGTTTGTGTGGTTCCTTACACTGTGTTCTAACGGTGTTATTTCTATCTAAAAGTAATTATAAGAATGTTGCAGAGTTAAAACTGTCATAGCTTAGAACGGTGACTGGTGTCACTCTGTGAAGGACTCCGATACGATGTGTTACCACAAGTAGCAGCTGAATTTTATGTTGAAGAAATTCAAATGACAGATTATATGTCTTTAGTATCGTATTTTTTCGGAATACTTTTGATTAAACTTGCATCTTGTTAGATTGGAGGATACAAGCTCGATTTTCTTAACTTCATTTCCCATAAAACCTCAGAAGCAGATTGAATACATACAGTAACATTTTTGGATGAGGTAACACTTTCAAATTCTAATGTATGAATGTCCGACACCCAAAAATGTATTGTTGAGATTTTCAGCTCATTGTGTTCACGTGAAACGTAATCCACATTTTTATTTGTGTTTATTCTGTAAAAGTTATATCATGTGATATTTTCTCCACTCTTGGAGCACAGAGCTGATTAAGCAAGTCTTGTGATGTCTGACACCAAATATGAATGAGTGGCGAACAAACCGCCTCCACCTCTTCCTCCTCACTGCACATAATCCTCCACTCTTCCTCCTCCACACACACACTCAGATACCCAACGGGACAGAATGACGACCGGGGAGGAGAGGGAAACACCCCCTCTTCCCCCACCCACTGACTTCCTGTCGACCTGAGGGGCTGCCCCCTCCCAACACTACACACACACTGGGATGTGGTGGCTAACACGCATGCTCATCCAGCTGAATCATGTCTACCTCATAACATTACACCAAATTGAATTTACAAAAGCGAGTAACCATAGTGCTTAACAACAGCATACTGACAGTGTATCCATACCCATAACTATGTTACCCGTTACCCGTACCCATAACTATGTGGTCACTAAGAGCCTGTGTTTCTATGGACGCTCTTCTCAAAGGTCTTAAAAAGTTAACTACCAATATAAATGTCAAAAGGAGCACGGCTGCACAATTTCAGTCACAACAACACAGGATGCAGGTCATGTGCAGGTCAGAAAAATTAATAGCTGCTCGAAACTTAGCATCCAAGCTGAAACTAAACCAGCTTACTCAGACTGCATCCAACTTATTGTGTGAAGCACTGACTAGTAACTAGGTAGCACTGTCAGACATTCATTTTAATGCTAGCTAGTTTGTTTTAAGAGATGTCAATCAGTATGCAATGGTCGTCTATGGACTGGGGGAGGAAACCTTAATTCCTGGGGGAAACCCCAAAGACTTGAGCCTCCAACACCAGAAGTGCAAGAATATCATGCTAACCACTAAACCACCACATATATACACAAAATATCATCATTCTACTTTGAGGTATTATGCTAGTTACTAATTAGTCCGAATGAGCACTATGACCAAAATTATTACTTACAAAATTATTATTACAAAATTGTAACAATTTAAGCTTTAAGAGTCAAACTCATGACCAAACCTAGCTGCAAAACTGCATTCAGAATAATTAAAAAAAATACAAGCTAAAATGAAATGAATTAGTGTTATTGGTTACTGATAGCTTTCAGGTTGTTACGTTAAAATCAAACAAGTCAACAAGATCAAAAACAAGACAATGAGTAAAAAAAAAAAGTAAAATATAAATTATATAATAATTTTATAATAAATTATTATAAAAGATCATTTAAAGGGGTATCATGATAGTATATTGCAGCAATGAGATAAAAGGTTGAAAATATGAGATAATAGCTCAACATAAGGTAAAATAAGACTTCAAGTGGAAATTAGATGTAACAACAAGCCACTACAGTGAATTTAAATAATGCCATAGCAGTTTAAAGCCACAGGGGCAGTGGTGGCTCACTGGTTAAGTCTCTGGGTTGTTAATTGGAGGATTATTAGTGTTTAAACTCCAGCACTGCCAAGCTGCCTCTGTTGGGCCCTTGAGCAAGGCCCTTAACCCTCCCTGCTCCAGGGGTGCTGTATTATAGCTTACCTGTGCTCTGACCACAACCTACAAAGGTTTCTGTTCAACTACAATTGAGTGGCCATATTTTCAATATTCTTTTCCCATTTTACCATAAGAAATATATAAACATAGCAGTTAGGAACTACTTCAACTGATGTAAATGTTTTACAGTTTAATAAAGAAAGCAATGCTGTAGAAAACAGTGTAAAACCGTATTACATCGTCAGCAGGATTTGTAACCATACAATGATATATAGTAATATACATTACATTTAAGTGCTTTACCAGGTTATATTTCTATTTTCCAATTACATAAACCAAAGTTAGCTAAGCTCCACTTCCAGCACATACACACACACACACACACACACACACACACACACACACACACCAACAATTGTGTGACATTACTGAGGAACTGGATGCGGTTTAAGTGATGGAAGAGATATTGGGTGAGATAAGAGCTCCATAATATTTGCATGCCTTCAGTACAAAATAAAGAAAACAATATCGCCAACATGATATTTCGCATGTTGTTTTTTTCTACATTATCACAAGCAGCAGAACTGATAGTCAAATGCTGCATATAATTACAAAGAAATACATTTTAAAGGTTCACATCTTGTTTTTCCAAAAATGTGTAAAATGTCTGTAAAAAACGAGGTGATAATTCTGATAGTAGTAATGTACAGTCATTGCTGTTACACATTTATTCAATCAGTTCCTCAGCCAAAGCTTGCAACTTTTGCACATACTCCTCTGCTGAAGTTGCACACTCTGACTCATTATTGCTATTTTTTGTTATGTTCAACTTACAATGCGTGATGAATTTGCTCTATAATAAAATCTGCTATTTTTCCAGACTTTATAGTCTCTAGGACATTTTGTCTTGTCCTGCGTGTCACCGTTGAGCTTATTGTTTATTGCTGGTTACTGAAAAGTTCTTTCAGAAACGTTGTGTGACTCTAAAAAACAAATTCATGATAAAAGTGTGAAGTTGTGGCTGAGAGTTTAAAGTCTTGGTGCTACTGATGAGATGATGAGATGAAGCTGTTTTGATCTTTGAAACCATAAACTGCTCAATAGTGTCATGTATGGACTGAAAATCCCTTTGGATACAAGCATTAACTTTTATTAAGAAGTGCAAACTTTTACACTCGATTGTACAGACTCCAGTGTAAATGGAAAACTGTGTATTTTTTGGCTGTAATGGAGAACTGGCATTATTGTAACCCAGTACAAAAACCATTTGTTTTCTCTGACTGCACCGGGCAACTGGGAATTCATTACATGTGTAAGCGTGTAGGTCTCTTCACTTTGTCCATCTGAAATAAATAAATAAACAAAAACAAAAACAGTGGGACCAATACCGTTACTCTTTATAGAAATTTTCATAAAAAGCCTCAAATTTTTTTCTCACATTGTTTTTTCTTTAAATCCCTGCGGTTCGTTTTGTACACTTACCCCTACTCTCGCTCTGTTTGCATGGTTGCAAGAAGTGCAACCACCAGCACGTCTGCAACAAAAATCCTTCTTGCTTCAGAGGGTCTCAGACTGTTAAGAGCAGCGAAAACTGAGAAATTCTACAAAAAATCTTGCTATCCAATTTTTTTGTAAACTTGTTAGCCCATGAAGTAGAAACACGTCATAATCATGAAACGACATGCATGAAACCACGATATAACAAATTATTCTTTCTAAGCTCTACAATAGCAATCGATGACAAGACAATCTTTAAATAAGTGATCGTTTCACACGTGCATAAATGACCTCTAATGACCTGCTGACCCTCTAATTACGTCATAATCAGAGAAAAGATTTCCCATGCCTTTCTCAAAGGGATCTCACCCAGGCTATGAATGTATAACCGTTTCATTTGATAATTCCTGATCATCTTTGTTAAGTCTATCGGTTTTTTTGTTACTAGAGGATTTCGGGAAACTTCGAATGGATAAAAACAAACAAGATTCCATCATAACGTGTGTGAAGAATAAATTCTGATGTTTAAACCATTCTTTGGTGATGTAAATAAAATAAAAAAAACATCACAATGGTTCCAGGTCTCCATTAAAGGTCTCCTTGTTATTGTTAATGTTATGTGCTTCTGGAGACAGAAGACTGTGGGGTCAAATCTCCTCACCTTATCATCTGGATGCAAGGATTGAAATCATCCTCAGTTATAACTCTGTATATAGAAAATATTGGATACTAAATAAACTCGTGCCCGATGACTGACTGTAATGCGATACTGGGTTATAAGAGTGGATGTGTTTGTGTAACCCTGTGTGTGAAGGATAATTTAACACCAGCAGACTTGAGTGTTTACCTTCTGATCCACGATGGAGCACACGAGCTCTTTGACCGCCGACAGGGACACATCAGAGGGGTCCAGATTCACCGTTTCTCTGGTGAGGCCAATCTGTAGCAGGAAGGACACGCCGTGGAAGGATTCACGGGAGTGGGTCGGGCTCGGGGCGCTCGTGCTGCCGTTAGACAGGCGTCCACATAGCGTGGCAGGGGGGCTCGTGGAGAGCGAGGGCGAATGCGCGAGTGGAGCGGCGGGATGTGCGGGGACGGGAAACGGTCTCGGGAAGGACGGAGGGGACGAACTGCCCAAGGAGGACATTTGCACACTTTCGCCTTGTTTTTCAACACTTATCACGTCGGGAAACGTCCAGCATGTCTCAGGTCCTGCTTTCACAGTCGATAACAACTCATTTTAAAGTTTTTTGTTGTTTTTTTTTTTTACATCTACATTGTTCTTTGATTTAAAAATTAAAGTGAAAATGTAAATCCAGCTCTTGCACTCTGACAACATCCAGGATCACTGCAAAACAAGTATTGATACGTTCCAGTGACACAGAATACTGATGATTTAATAAGAATGGTAAAGATTATTTCACAAACGATGCCATAAACATAACACAAAACACACACAAATGATGCCACAAACATATTTACAAAAACATCCGAGGTTATTGCACATCTGGGCAAACATCTGCACCCCATTAACGCTGTACTGTAGCCTAATAAAACATCATGTGTGATTATAAAGCTCTTATTAGACTCTGTTCACTAATGGATGTATAAAGGGATAAAGGAAAGTTCTCTGTTACCTTTCAAAGGGCGGTTTCCTTCGTTGAGATGAAAAAAATTCCACCATGGGCTACTTTTTATCTATGTACAATCCCCCATGGGTGCCATATAAAGCTCTCAGGGTCTTGATGTTGTTTTTAAATGTTTTACACCTAAGTCTGTGCACTCAGGTTTTCCAACTTCTCAGCCCGAAAACTTTTCCATCCTGTTCATGCATATCCCATTATAGCAGACACTCTCTCTCTCTCTCTCTCTCTCTCTCTCTCACACACACACACACACATACACACACTCTCACTCTCTCTATCTCTCTCTCTTTCCAGACCAGTGTGGATAATACGGCACAAATACGGCACAACAAAACGCTTCTGGGATTATGAGTCCCTCCGTTTTCTCTCTCTCAAAGCTTAACACCGATAAAACTACATTTCCCGTCAAGCTAAATACAGCAGATGTCTTTTGCGCATGCGCGCTTTCAATACACACGAACTACGAGTTTATATGTTTTTCCATTCGTAAGGAAATATAAGATAAATAGCAAAAAGATAAAATAAATAAAACACGTATTTGGAATCAAAAACGAGTCTAAAATGTCGTGATAAACGCGAAGTGAACAGACGAGACCGGTGCAATTTATTTACCCAAAGTAAAACTTCTTGCGCATGCGCAGTTCTATTTCGCGCTTCCTATACGTCTTGAAATATTGTAGGCTTATAAATTCAGATTTTTTTTATTTTGAAAGTGAATGACGGTCAATACGGAGACAACCTATGTATTTAACAATGAAAATATACGAACACGACAAGTTTAATACCAAGTAAAAAAATATAAACAGCGAATCTCTCTGGCGCATGCGCAGTACGTGTAACGGCCTACGGCGATGGCCGGAACGTCTGCGACCTCTAACGGTGCGACCGAAAAGCGCTTAGAGGAGGCAAAAGGGGCAAAAAAAGGATTTCTGTCCAAAAAAACCCATTTCACACGGCGCTGGAAGCAAGCATGGTTCCAGATAAAAGATTCAAAACTTTACTACGGCGGAAACGAAAAGGTAAAATAGTTTAGATAGATGTTGCTAGTGTCCGAGCTTACGTACGTCCGGGTTTTACTTAATTTAAGAAGGATTAACAGATTAATTAACATTTCGACACACCATTACATGACCAGGAAATATATATTACAAAATACGTAACTGATCAAATTAACGTTTTGAGCGCACAAACTTGCAATAGGTCTGATTTCTCTGTTATTGTGTGTTACTATGACAACTGATGCTGTTGTTGTTGTGGGTTACTATGGCAAAGATGCATTCTTTATACGGTATATTACAGTTATTTACTCTAAGAGGGTCTGTTTTAACTCACTCACGGTCTTGTAAAATCTTACAGCTATGCATTAAAACAGCATCATTAAACGTATGGCATAATGAGGGTGAACTAACTAAGAAATTGTTATCGTACAGAATCCTGTTAAGTCCATCAGTCTGATTGGGGCAGAAATTGAGGGCCTTGAGCATGACGGAGGATTTGACTGGACTATAAGGCCACAGGGAAGTAAAAGGACCTTTTTCCTTCGGGCTGGATCGGCTGAGGATCAGCAACAGTGGATGGTGGCTATTTGTGAAGCTCAGATGAGCTCTAGAGAGCATACTTCAAATGCCTGTGTGTTGCAGTAGTGTGTTTTATGTGTAAGAATACTGTCATAACAACATATTTTAATATTGCATATACACCCACATTTATTTTATTATGTCAGTGCTGAAGCCATAAGCAAATCAATGCAGTGGTTTATTTGTATTGTTTATTTTGTACACAAGGAATAAGCACAAATCAGCCTGGGATGGTGTCATGCTGATACCAGTTGTAATAATGGCACTTTCAAAAGTGATTTCCTTTCCCCATACCAGACAAACATGCCATCATAACATTTTGTTTTCTAAATTAAAGAATGACAAACTTTTTTATCCATTTAGATTAATTTCATGTTGTGGAACACCTATACAACAAGTTAGTTATCACTCATGTTATAACAGTTGTCCCCTCACCAGACTCTCTCTTGCAGTTTGTCACATAACTGAGGAATGTTCAAACCCCTCTGTCATAAAGATATTTCTGACAGCTGAAAATGTAAATAGACAGATTTACCTAAAAAAAAACTCTGTAGCCTCAAGCAGCCTCAATTTTTATATTATTTTTTTTTTTTTTAGGATTATTGCAGATTCCTGAAGACAACTGACATTAAAAAACATTGAATTATTTTTGCTGTTACAATAAAACATTAATACTAAATATACCAACAATTTTAAAGAAAACACATTTTAACACCTCTATTATAACCTCTTTCCTTTTTATTGTGGATCTATTTGTTTGTTTGTTAAAATGATCTTATTCTTTGGCTTAACGTTTGTGAGCATTAGCCTTACAATAACATGTGCGCTTAAATATAAAACTGTGATTTGTGAATCACACTGTCAGCTGCTGTTAAAGAAAATTAATCATCATCTGATCAGTATCAAACATTGAAAATGCACACCCACAGAGGGCACTGTTTAATAAAACAGGAAAATTGGCAGTCCTCTAAAGTTTTTGCTCATCTATCTTTGTCGTTAACTTTTTCTCTGTTTGCATGAATAATCAAGAAAGCCAAATAAAAAGCAATACAGCATGACTAGGAAAAATTATAGCATGCAGCATTTGGAATGTAATAAAAGTTACTACAAGTCAACTTGTAAAAGTCGATATCACTATGTGAACATATTTCTTTCTAATTGTATTAAAATATTTTATTAATTATTAATTGACTGGAAAGTTTTTTTGGGGGTGAAGGAGGGATGATTTTGTGGCAAGATTGTCTTTCACCTCCAGAGTTGGTGGTTTGCCTCTCGTCTCTGCCCTGTGTGTTGCCTTGATGGGTTCCTCTGGCTTAATCTCCTAGTCCAGAGACTGAATGTATATTAAGCTGATTGAAATCTCTAAATTGTTCGTAGTGTTTGAATGGGTGTGAGAGAGTGTTTGTGTTGTACCCGGCGGTGGGTTGGCGCCCTTGTCTTGTGTCCCAAGTCCCCTGTGACACTCCCTGCAACCCTGTGTAGGATAAAATATTGTGTATAATTTATTTTATTTTAGGCAAACTCAGTTTCTGTTTTAGTCATGTAGTTCTTCAGGGGTCTATGTCTTACGTAAACCTTTTTTCTTTCTGCAGATTGGGAGCATTTCTCTTTCCACTTCATATTAACTTATTGACTGTTGTGCTTGTTTAGCTTGTTCTATATTATAATTAGCCAAACGTATTTGAACCATCACACCCACTTTTTTCTAGATTTTAGATGTATAGATCGATTACTTTATTAAGACTAGATAGAAATTCATATGAAGAAAAGGATATGAATTTAAATACATAGCAATATTAGATATGTAGTTTGGAGTGTGGTTGTGGGGATTTGTGTTCATTCAGCCACAAGAGCATTAGTGAGATCAGGCACTGATTTCAGGTGACGAGGCCCAAAGACACAGTATGTGTTCCAGTTCATCCCAAAGATGTTCAGCGGGGGTTGAAGTGTTGAGCTCAGGGTTCTGTGCAGAATACTCCCACTTTTTCAACTCTAAGCTTGGCAAACCTTCTCATGCTAGAGCAGTATTGAACCTTTTAGTTTCAGTGAAACAATCACAATGCTACAGCAAACTAAGACATTCTATAAAACTATGTGCTTCCAACGTTGTGGCAAAAGCTAATATGCCCACATGGTTTTGTCTATAGTGTGTGTGTGTGTGTGTGTGTGTGTGTGTGTGTGTGTGTGTGTGTGTGAATGCCTTAAATCCCGACAGTGACTCAATAACTGCAAATGCCAACTTCCTTCTAGATTTGACACAAAATAAATAAATAAATAAATAAATAAATACATGTATTGTGTATGGGTCTAATATTTAAATGACCTGTATTGAGTGTTTATGGAACGTCACACATGCAAAGTCTTACTGCTTTTTAACAGTAGAACAAATGTAATCACTATGGTTAAGAACCAAACAAGGTATGAGAACTACAGTGCTGAGTGTGTCCACTCATATTCGGAGTAAACAGGTTGCTGGGTCGCGTCCCAAATAGCGGTTTTGGGTCCAATTATTTGGAGTAGAGAGTGTAAGCTGATCCTCCGCCCATCACTCCTGCTGTTTCAGTGCGCTGCTCCTGAGCCTCATAGTGAAACCCCTCCGGCTGCACAACATACTGCTCTCTCTCTCTGTCTCACACACACACACACACACACTCCTACAGCTCTCACACACTAATATCTTCACCATTCTTTTTTTACAATGACATTAGAAAACTAACAAACAAAGGATGGAACCAATAACCAAGTGGACTACAACTCAGGTTGTCATTTGGATGAGAGGTAAGAGTTACTTTTACCGACTCTTCATATCGGAACTATTACTTTTTACTTAACTGTAAACACAAACAAGGTTGTATGAACTCATTTGCGTACTTTGCACGTTTCTAAAACTCAACATATACGTGTTTTTTGGCAAAAACTGCGCAAACTCAACAGGCGGTTTTTCAAACACGCTCAGCACATGCGTAAAGATAGTGCGCATGCGCAATACCACACATACCTTTCAATAATAATGATAATAATATTATACCACATAAGAGTATTATTATTATTATTATTATTATTATTATTATTATTATCGTTATTATTATTATCATTATATCAGTATGCTTTACATCACGCTAAACATTAAATAATACACTATGAACTTTCAAATTATGAATAAGGAAATTTTCTAAAAAAAAAAAAAAAGACTGCAAAATACAAATGATTAGTATAATTTTATACACTTAACTTTAAAAACGATTCACACTAGTGAAAGCAATAGATCAATAAAATATTTACACACAAAATGACTATAAGACTATTAGGAATAGGTAAAGGATAGATTAGCAAATTAGAGTTCTGTCATTTTCCTAGACAATTGTAAATAAAATATTAATATTATATAAGTGACTACCTCTTATGTGGTATGGTTTGTTAAAAGAATTCTGCTGTTCAATAAATGTAATGTTGAACATGCGAATATTATAAAGTTGACATTAGCTACGAGTTTTCAGTCATTGTTAGGGACATTAACTTTTTTGACCGGATTTGTTCTTTAATTCAGTGTATATTTGTTATCTCTTTAGCTTTTGAACCTTTCTACCAAACTCATTATGTCATAATCATACTCATAATAATTATAACAATAAGACTATGGTATATGCATGACCTGTTGCTGCCACTACAATATTCAGCTGCTGCAAATACAACAGAGCATTAATAAAAGACACCCTCTAAATAGTGAATGTGCCATTGTATGGATGCCATATAGCCTTTGTTTTAGTTATAAGTACCAATGTTGGTTAATTTCAGCGTGTGTAGCCTTTCTGTTTGTTGAAAAAAAAAAACACAGTATTATCCCTTAATACTACTCATTATTAGGATTTCTCTGAAGAGATGAGCAACCATTTGGTATATCTGACATATCCACTGCTTTTTACAGTCAACACGGTGTACTGTTAAGCAAAGGCAATCAAAAATGAATCTGATCAACTGCAAAGTTTAGCAAACTGCTCTGGTTAGACTGATTAAGCCATTCATGCAGTATTTGGATATCAACAATGTCCTTAACCAGACTGGTGCCAAAAAAGGTGGAGGTTATTATTACAGCAAACGAGGAATAAATAATTTGGTCACATTTTCAAATAATGACATTATTTCCTTTATTACATACAGTAATAAATAAGCTGGTGTAGAAGCCACTATTGCAGTAGCTACAAAATATCCCAGCTAAAAACCTACTGTAGATGGCAAGCTAGTGTGTCTCTGCTTCTCTAGGACAAATCTTAAGAACAGATTTAAGAACGCCTCTAACACAATTTATCCAAGTATAAAAAACACCACAACATATATGTAAGTAAGTTAATTTATTATTATTTTGCAAGACATTTAACTACTTGGCATCATGTTATCTTTGAAACAGTTTACAAGCTAGCTACAGCCTTCAGTCTGTAACCTTCACAAGACTAACAAAGCAACATGCATACAGATTCTCCAAATAATAAAGTATAATAAAAAGCATAATAAAGCAAAATAAAATTCTACACCTCCATTTAGAAGGTGAAAGAAATATTTTTTTATATTCAAGAATTATAAATAGTGACAACAAATATTAGCAAGCCATCAAGGTAGTTACTGTACTTAGCCTCCTTATGTACATATTAACTCAGCTTATTATATTATTATATGATATTATAATGACAGTGTGATATCATTTTTCATTCTTTTTGTCTTTTAAAGCTGCTGTAGACTGTAAGGCAGAGAGCCAGCACATGGATTTACAGCAGTTTTTTTTTTTTTTTTTTTTATGTTTCCGCTGTGTTATCTTTCAAAACTGGGGTTGTTTGCCCATGAGCTGAAGCTTTGGGTAATCATCAGATAATCAGCAGTTTCATCGAACTTTGGTCTTGTGTGTTACAGACACAGGGGATGCAGTCAGGGTGCAACAAGTTTGGTCATTTAATTTAAATTCCTGTTTACCTATAATGTGCTTTTAATAACATTGTAATGAAGCAGGTTTACAGAAATCCAAGTCTAGACCTCTAACAAATTAGCCAGAGGGCAACAATGGAGTGAAAAAATGTCTGAGATCATTAGAGAAAAGTCTTTAGAGAAATAAAGATTTTATGTGGAGTGTCCTTTAATGTAGCCCAGTATGGGATTGGTGTGTCAGTTAAAAACTTTCGCTGAACACAGGATCTTTAACCACAAACCTTTGAGTGATTTTTCTGTGGTATGCAGTTTGTCTTGAATGCTAGTTTCATGCAAGGAAGTTCTACAACCTGATGAGAAAACACTGCAGTGAAGTGTGTTATCCTGCATTACAGATCATGTGCAGGCATGTCAATGAATTTTCACCTGGCAGGTGCAGTTAAGAAAATTACCCATGAAGGTTCAAATCAAAGCTGCTGAATAGCTTAAGGTGGCTGTTCTATTATTATTCTTTATAACAATAATCAGCATTATCGCCGTCATCATTATAGCTTTATTTATATACTTCTCATTCATTCATTCATTCATTCATCTTCTACCGCTTATCCGAACTACCTCGGGTCACGGGGAGCCTGTGCCTATCTCAGGCGTCATCTGGCATCAAGGCAGGATACACCCTGGACAGAGTGCCAACCCATCGCAGGGCACACACACACACTCATTCATTCACTCACACAATCACACACTACGGACAATTTTTCCAGAGATGCCAATCAACCTACCATGCATGTCTTTGGACCGGGGGACGAAACCGGGGGTCGACCGGGGGACAAAACCGGAATTTATTTTCATACAATTAAAGAAATGCTCAAGCATGCAAACTCCACACACACAAGGTGGAGGCGGGAATCGAACCCCGACCCTGGAGGTGTGAGGCGAACGTGCTAACCACTAAGCCACTCGGTGTGAGACATGTTTTGCTCTTAAAATAAGTAAATTAGCAAATTGAACCCCAAGCCTCTGATCAACAACCCGGAGCATTAACCACTTGAGCCACCACAGCCTCTGATTTTACTGATTGAAATTTGCTGATAAAGTCGTTTATTTCTGTTTTGTCATTAGAATGGAACAAAGGGTTAACAAAAGAAGAAGCTATGAAAATTAGGTTAAAAATTAACAAGAAGTTGAAGAACTAGGCAGTGGCATGGTAACACACAGAGGCCATTTTGGTTTAGAAAACTCTTCCTTTGTTCCAGCTGCATCAGACAGTTCAGTCATGAGGCTCCTTTATAAATTCACATTCACAAGCATACAAAGTGAAACACTGTTTTTGACAAAAATAATAGAATTTACATTTAGAATAATAGAATTTACTTTGTTTCAGTAGAATTTTGCATTTTGGCCCAAATATGCTGAAAATCTGCAGTAATTTTGAAAACTTGTGAGCTCCTCTGAATATCATGGAGTTTGCTTGATTTTGCGTTCATTTCTGTAGCATTCCGTTTGATTAAAATATTACTATGTGTATTTCTGTTCTTTTTCTCCATCTACTCCACCCTTTGAGGAGTCTTGCACATGTCTGAACTGCAGTCCTAACGATTACTAAGTACCCTCTCAGCACTTCGAGCACTTCTGGAAGATGTTCAATGAGTAGTTGAGTTCAAAGTTTTGCCTGCAACTGTGACTTCAAAGTTTAAGAGACCTCAAATTCACCGCAACACATCAAACGCATCGTCATGGTGTGGAATTGTAGGAAGTAAGTAACCAGCGTGCAGAAAAAAAAGCCTCTCTGCAGGTGTTTGTACTAAGTGAGTGGTCAAAAAGTGCTTTGATGCCTATGATTTCTTAAAAACGACTCTTGAGCAAAGTAAGGATCAGCTGTAAGTTGAAATGCCGCAGCCAGCATTCTTACCAGGAAAATAAATAAAGACACAGATTATTACCACAGTCCACAGATTCTGTTAGCATTGGTGGCCATTAAAGGTGGGCTTAGTGATTTTTAAGTCGGAGTTTTTGTAAGTGTTCTTGAAAAACTAAAAAAAAAAAAACTACAAAATGTCGTTTTTTGAGACAACACAACCCTTCTAAAATTCTAGCAGGTGCAGTACATGTAAGTGACTAGTGTCATTTGTTATGCAGCTTAAATCTCTTGCTGTTAAATCTTTTCCTTATATAATTTTTATTCTTATATTGCAATAATTTCTGGAACAGTGTTCCAAAGAGCACAAGGAAAAAAAATAAAGATCAGTTTTTATTTGGATTAAAAAAAATTATCGTAGATTAATATCTTTGCGTATATCTTTGCACTTTATTGTTTTGTTTCATTTTACGCCTCATCCCGTAATTCGATGTATAAATAAGATCACACTAGAGTAAGGAATCCTGCACACCTAAAACAAACAACTGTTGTAGATTCAAGTACGCTGACATTCCAAACATCATGTTGGTTTGAAGGACCAACAGTGAAAACTGTCAGTTTCGTTTGGCTCAGTAAAAAAGGCCTGGAGCCAAAACACACGCTCCATCCTTCACTAATGCAAACAGAAACCAACAAAGCAGTCTGATGATGAGTTGATCCCAGACTTTGTTATAATACCTTCCTAACTTTTTAAACCTTATTGAAAAAGATTTAGCTGGACCAAAGGTTTCTCCTAAGGGTTTAACCTAAGGCCTGTGTAAACTGTTGTCCAGGTATGCTATTTTACGCTTTACTGTGTGACTCAACATCTTTACCTGCATGTTGCTAAAGCTAGCCATTAGCTTTGTCTGAATTTGTTTACATTCCTACACAAAAGCTCTTCCAGTTCGAAGCTCAGACTGCAGTTGTTTTTACAGCAGGTGTTGAATGATTTGTTAGCTACAGTGCTATCCTCCTTAGTGGCCTTAAATGAGGTCAGAAGGTCGTGTAGTAATGAATGCTAAGCTCATGTTTGGGATTCTTGAGTCCTGTTCATGTCACCAGCCATTAGAAAAGGAAGATGAACTCCACTTGTCTGCTTCTAATATGTTACAGGAGTCCTGGCTGCAATTTTTAAACCATGTGAAATGTTTGGGAGGTGCTCCTTTAAGTGATTTGCCATATTCCTGAAACTAACCATATTCCTGCTGACTAAATACTAACTGAAAGATTCATTTTACAATTTATTACATCTTTTTAATGTTCTCATTTGTAGACATTTTTATCCACTGCAGAATTTTCTAGAATGTTTGACAAAGATACTGCAGTTTTTTCCATCCAACGCCAAACTATTGTCAAAGGCAGTCCAGGAGTTTTCTGAGATTTTTGTGATTGTTGCATCCATTTTTGGTACCTGGCAACATGTTCAATACATTGTACACAGTGGTAAGGCTAGGAGCATCACTATAACATGTGATATAGAATTAAAACAAGTAGAAATCACAGCCTACAAGTCTAGTCCTTTCAGACATTTGACCTTGCCATGACTTTGACCCTTATTAGACCCATCCAATCTCATTTTTCTCATATTTCTCTAAACCAGAATTTGTGACAGATACTATTACTAATAATATAAATACTATTACTAATAATACCTACCTTACAGTTATATCCGATATCCGATGCTGCGTTTTTCACATCAGTTCCAACCTGACAGCATTATTTGACCTACAACAGCTAAGGAAGATTAGACATAGCTTTGCTTTCTCATAAATACCTGTTTTCTGATCATGTTCCAGTGATTACAGTAAGGCCTTGGACTGCTGATCTGGGCTCTTGAGGAAGTCCCTTAATCCACAATTGTATAAAAATATGATTAAAATGTAAGTTGCTGTGGATACAGATGTAAGTGTAATATCATAATGGTGTAATTACTTAAACTAAAATAAGTTTTGATACAGCTCAGAGTTTTCTAGAATGTGCTGGGTAACCTGTTAGCCAATCACACAAAGGAACATCATATTACACCAGTAACTATATAGTGTACAGTTATGGAAAGGAAATGATTTTTTGAGTCCCGTACCTTTTTACGGTTTCTTCCTTTATATCCTCCTATGGAGCTTTTCCTCACTACCGTCACCTCTGGCTTGCCTATTAGGGATAAATGTAAATTTTCTAATTTAAATTTTTAATGATTTATTTTCCTGAAAAGTGGTGCTTTTTGTGATGTCCACTCATCATTTATCTTCATTTTTTTCCTGAAAATATTTTTATGGGCTTTCTGATCACTCTGATTTGTTCAGTAGATTGCCTGAAAACAGTTCAGTTTAGAGACAGAGCAGGATTTTAAGGACCCCAAAAATTTGTGACAAAATAAAACATTTTCAGATCAGACATTTCTCATTTGTCACTGCGATTGTTTCAGTCTTCCCTCTGGAAACTAGTATCCAGTGGTTGCGCATTGTTTTTTAACATGGGGCACAAAAACACTTGGAGAAAGCCACAACTAAACACACATTCACACAAAATACATGTTTGCCATGCGGGGGGACAGATGGCATTTTGTGTTTCTAAAGCCGAGGTGTCTTATATCTCAATCTGTGTTCTCATCACTTTAAAATACTAATCAGCACTAACTGGTAGCATTTAGCTAAAATAATACTGAGGCTATTTTCATGCAGAAAATATAAGCATATAAACTAATGAGCTCTGTGGTCATACGGGGACAGGATTTTTACATTGTTCACTGTTAAATTCTGTCCACTGCTGCGGAGACAGTCGAGTGAATAGAGCCTCTATGTGTGGGGTGGATTCGCTTTCTCCAAATCAAAGGGACAGAAAGAGATGGGGGCGAAAGAGAGGGCAAAGGGCAATGTCAGCCCCTCTTTTCAGCCCATGGTACAACAGCTGAATTCTCCATTCTCTGAAAGGGAAAGACACGAGAAGTGGAACCATTAGAACTGCTTTACAATATACTTAAACTTTCACTGCTCTTTAAATACCTTCATTTAAGCAGCATTCTGGTTTTAGTCGAGTTTAGTTTCAATAGCATATATAGTGTGTGAAAATGGCTTGCATTATCATCAGTACAATCAAGCAAGTATGAAAGCATATTCAGAAGAAATTTTCACAACAGTGACCTGCCTCATGTCACACTCTTTTCACAAGGGAACCAAAGAATTTTGGAAACATTACTGTAGCTAAGGCTAACAACAATATCTTCAATCCTAATCTGTCAAAATCTATGCTAGTAGCATCAGTCTGATTATACAAGTTAGCTGATAGCTAGCTGTCACAATACAGCTACAACAACAAAGTGAACCTAGCATGAAACACATTACAGTAATAAATATTATACTTTATTCTTACTATCACATCTGCTACGGTTAAATTTATTATGAAATGAATTGTTAGAATTCTTTGAAGCTAAATTCTGATGCTAAAGTGCCACGATATGAATTGATCAATATGGATTACAGAGAGATATAGTGCTGGTTGGAAGTGTAGTGAGAAGGGAGGTTTTTTCTGTGTTTTCTATAGATTAGAGCTTGTAGTGTATCATCACTTTATACTTGTATCCAGATTGATTGGTTTAACAAAGTGTACTTGACTCCTGCTAGGACACCTGATCAAACTTTCCCAAGATGTCAGGGGAAAAACACAACCACAATGTGTTTATCCATCTTTGGATTCTCTGCACCGCTCAGCTTGGATTCATCTCGTGAGCTTGGATTAGACATCAAAGCCTGTCAGAGTATGAGAAAACATGCACAGCTATGTCATCCCCTTGATGCCAGTCGCATGGGAACATTCCTTCAAATATGGTGGCAGAGTTCAAATAGTGGCAAGAGGTCTGACCGTTATGGTATCAGGACATAAACTGTTAAATAAGGAGCTTTTAGTGCGTGTCGACATCAGTCAGAAATAAATAAACATTAATAAAAGATTAAAGAGAGTTTAATGTAGGTCTGATAATGCGATAATGCGAGTTAAAACTTACTGATTATTTTCCTATTTTCCTTTAAACATCACGTTCAAAAGAAGAAAAGTGATATATTCTTCTTAAATATTGCAGCAATTTACCAATGATTAATTCTTTTTATTTCATTAAAGGATGACACATGAACCTATTAACTACTTTTCATTTAATATTACAGAACATTATTTTATTTGCTTTGTTTTTATTTTTTGTTATATTATCGCTATGTACTATGTTATAGTGGGTACAAAAAGTCATTTCCATGCCCACGGAGTTTCTCTTAAACACTTGCAAAGCTGTCACACTGGAGACTATTTATTTTAATCCTATTTGGTTCCTCTCAAGGTTTCTTCTTCTTCATGTCCTCACAATGACACCAATCTACTGACATGACATCTACCGCCTCCGGCATGCTCATTATGGTACAGAATATACATCCGGATTTTTCTAAAGCTGCTTTGTGACAATGTTTATTGTTAAAATCTCTGTACAAATAAAGAGAATGAATTGAAAATGTGCATTAGAATAATATTGCACATGGATCTTTGTTATTGCCACAGGAGTTTCGAGATGAGTGTATTTCGTCTCTTTCTCAGTCAGTGGGAAAATCAGTGAGTACAAAAGGCAGTAGCACTGTCTCTCTAGAGCTTTTCCGGTCCTGGAGATTGTTTATTGTTCCTTTCAAAGGATTTGAAAAAGTTCCAAGATTTTAGGGAACACTGAACACACACAGACTTTCATGAGATTTGCTAAAGTTTAGCTAAATCTGCTACTCTTAAATATGTTGGGTGCTTGTCTGACATCATTTATGTCTTAGAGATAGACAAGATTATAAAGGTCTAAATTGAATGTTCCTTGAAAGCTAAAGGGCTAATAGAATAGGACAAAATCAACATTCAGTACATAATAACATAAAAAACATAATTTACTTGGTCAGATATGGTGTTGTAGTATATTTTTAGCTCACATACAATAGGCACAAGGATAAATTAAACACTGAGACTAGCTAGACTAGTTCTAGGAGGTTTGGATCAATCCCAAAGCAAGAGTAGAGTAAAGCTGTACATGACAGGTATGGTGTTAGAGCAGCTTGTGTTCAAATGGGTTTTATGTGGGATTTCCAGTTTTATCCCACTGGCTGGTTCATATCTGACATTTACAGCATTTGGCAGACAACATTAATCCAGAGTGACTTACATTTATCTGATTTATACAATTGTGCAATTGAGGGTTAAGGGCCTTGCACAGGGGCCCAGGAGTGGCAGCTTGGTGGCAACAGGATTTGAACTCACAACCTTCCAAGCACTAGTCCAATGCCTTACCCACTATGCTACCACTTCCCTGTTTTATCTCTTCATACAACTGACTATTCAAGGGACCTTGGTTATCTTAACCACTGAGCTACCACTTCCCTGTCCCATGGATTACTGTCTCTGCTAGATACATGCATGGTGGTTCACATGTTCACATTCTACTGCATTTTGCCTTGTACTTGTACATAAAGTTGAATCTAATCTAATCTAAACATGAGTTTCTTCTGGGTTCTCCAGTTTCGTCCCACTGGCCAAAGTTAAGCAGGTTTAGCTAAACTGACTGTAGACTGTGAGTATGTGAATGTGTGGTGAGATCCCGGGTAATTACCTTGTGTGGGAATTCTTCTGCCTTTACCCCGATGTTCAAATCATAACAGTGACCTCGACCAAAGAAAAGAGGTTACAAAAAAATGGACAAGAATATATATATATATATATATATATATATATATATATATATATATATATATATATTTATATATATACACAGTTAGATAGATATGATAATAACATGCTCTATTCAAATAGGATGCTTTCTACTTCTGCTTCTTATTATTATTATTAGTATTAGTATCATTATTGTTATTATGACAGAATACAGCATGACAGTTTTTTCCCCATCATTTAAAAAAGCAAAAAACGAAATTCTACCGCCAATGACAAATCAACAGTCATACCATTTAAAGGCGAGATTTTAAACAACTATTATTAGTGGTATGTAATAAAGTGGTGTGTGATAAATTGTGGTGATTGTGTGAAACTTTGCACCACCATTCACTGTTTTTCCAGCAGCAGAGTCGGTAGCTGAAAGGAGATCTCTCTCAGTGCATCACCACAGGGCACGTGCATGCCGCTGTCTAGACTGTGAATAAATGGAACCAATAAGTGGAGTTTGGACACAAGCTTCAGGGTCAACGGAGCGAATATTTACTCCGTCACCCTCCCCAACACACAAACTGAGAAAAACAAGAGCAGTGAACAGATGTGAGAGTCGATAAAAAGGGCATTTAAAGTGTCTCACTGTGAGCATCACATCAATCTTTTTTATCACAAGCTGAGAAGAAAGAGAAGGAGAGAGTGAGAGACAGAATAAAGACGTATTAGGGAAGATTTTTTGGTAACAAAAAAAATAGGAGAGAGAGATTTTACTCCAATATGGGTCACTTTCAACTCCAGAAGACCTGGAAGACTTTTCTGAAGACCTGGAAGTTTCTAGAAAGTTCTCACTTCCACCCAAAGAAATGGTTCAATTTGTTTTCTTCGAAGTGGTTACTTCTCTGCAGAGCTACTAAGGTGGATTATGACACACTGATATTCTCTGACGTTCTTTCATTTTTTTCCGTCTTGTTTAAAAATATATATATATATATATTTTTTTTTTATTTTTAACAAAATCTGAAATATATCAGACGTGGGTTTTTTTTTGTTTTTTTACTACTTTTTTACTCAAAAGCATGAGATGCCCATGTGCCTTTATAAATACATTAAAATGAATTCACCTATGGCAGTTCTACAAGGGATGTAAATGTAAACATGTTGGACAAAATTTATATTGTTCCAAGATAGCCAGTGATATTGCGCCAAAATCCGCCCTTCTGTTGGGACAACATTTGGTGCCATTTGCTGTTCCAATGTAATTTTGTCTATTGGACCAATGCTAGGCCACCATTCTGGCAGATTTTAACCATCATTCAATGCACCTTGCCACTGTTGGGCCAGGATTACATACAGTACAGACAAAATACAGTCTGCTTTTTAAGTTTTTGCTTTTTTAAACTTTTTTTATGAAAATATTGACCCTTGTAGGCTAGGTAACAACAGAAATACTACAAATTCTTAAAGGGTTAGTGTCTACTTTCCTATGAGCCATTAACCACCACTGTGAAGTGAAATCCAATGCTGAATATGAACACAACAAAACAAGTGGAAATTCCATTCATTGGTAAGAATTGTTAAGAATTACATGGAAACAAACATTCTTCCATGATTAATTTCTTATTTGTACATTTCTGACTTACATATTGTGTATAGTATCATTTCTAGCATTTACTCCTACCCTCCAGTTTATCTGTACTTCTCCGTGTGTCTCTCCATGTATGTGAATGACTTCATAACTTTCAGCCGCTCCATTTTGAAGGGTTTTAGCCCAACACTATTCTCAGAAGGGTAAAACAATCCAGCAAGGAGCTCATTGGGCCAAAGCAAATATCATTTATTGACTCATCGCCTCTGTGTTTGCTTTCACACTCTTACGCTGTCGAAATAGGCAAGTCCTTTAGCACCGCTGCTGAAAGATACTCTTTGTGTGATGTCTCCCTCCCTGTCTCTCTCAGGACTGGATGACAGTCTCCAGCAGTACATCCAGAACTTTGAAAAGGAGAAGATTGATGGCCAGCAGCTATTGAAGATCTCCCACCAGGACCTGGAGGAGCTTGCCGTGCGCCGTGTTGGCCACCAGGAGCTCATCCTAGAAGCTGTGGATCTTCTCTGTGCTTTGGTTCGTATCATAACCACATGTTTCAACTCAATAAAATCTGATCTGTGCGATCAATCAGTCATGCTACTAGAGGAGTCTCCTGTTCTGTCAAATGAAGTGTTCAAACAGTGTCATGTTTTTTTACTGCATTTACAGACAATTACACACCAAGGCCCAAACTCTTGTGGTATGACTTTAGAATAATGTGTCTTTTCTCATCTATGGAGATCTTGATCATTGTGAGATATTTTTCTCAGTTCCACTATTATGCTATCCTTGCACTGGCTGTATAAAAGACATAAAAGGCGGAGTGATCATCAGTTAAATTGCTAGCATCCCTTATTAACCATCTTAACAACAGTGGTGGAGATTATTAGATTATGTATTTATCTAACATTAACTAGCTTATAAAAACAAAAACATAGCTATTGTTATATGCTAAACATCAACAGTAGTTATCTCTTTTTAGAGAGAAATGGGGTACACTTTTTGTCTAAACCAGTAGCCCAGTTTATGAACTAATTGCTAATGTTAAATAAATTTACTGTGCAATGAAAAGAAATCGCCAGGTTAACTAACAAGTCATCGCAATCATTAAGTAAACAAACTTACTGTGTAATTATAAGTGTTAAGGTTAACTAGCAAGCTATGTCTAATGTTAGATAAACCTAATCCACATTAGATAACTAAACTTCTTAGCTGATTAATATTAGGTAACCTAAATTATTGTGCAATTAAAAACTAACCATGTTCTTTATCTAATTGCTAATGTTAGATAACGTAATATACTGTATAATAAAAGCAGCCAATTTATGTCTTGCTATTACTAATGATAGAGAAACTTACTACGTAATTAAAAGCAGTATAAATTTTAACTAGCAAGATGTAACTATAGCCTACATAATTGAAACTATTATTTTGACAGCAAACCAACTAAATTATTTTATTGTGTAATTTAAACCATTAGCCAAGTAGATAGCAAGCTCACTATCTTCAGATAAACTATTGTCTTGCGTAATGAAAACCAGGTGCTCAGTTTGCTAGCAAGCTGTTTAACCTAAACTATTTTACTGCTTGAAACTACGCTAGCTACCTTAGCTAGTATTACTTGTGTGTAACAGAAGTCAATATTCTAATCAAGCCAAAGAAGCCAAATGAAATGCTTGTGATGGTTTGCACATGGCTGATCAAATGTAATTTCACCTCCACCCTTATTGACCAAAGGACACCTGTCGAGAGGCAAAACGAGGACGAGTCTATCGAAAGGTGCGTGTAGCTTTTCAATGAGTATCGCAGTGTGTTCATGCCAGGTCTTTATACTATACAGTCTACAGTATATTTGTAGAAGGAAAGCATTGTGGAGGTTAACACCTCATAATTACAGCACTTTTACAGCATTAGTGACTAAAATATAGACCAATGTGCCGCAATGTGGCTGAATTAGAAGCACGGCAGCCTGAAACAAAAACAAACGCTGTTTTCTGACTCTTAAAGTGAGCTCTGTGCCAGCTGCAGGGACTAATTGGTAGGTGGGGAAGGTGGACAGGAAAGAAGGGATTTCCCAGACACATCTTCCACTCAGCACACTCTTTCTCTTTAGTTTACTGGAGCTCTGTTGCTTTCTAGAGGTTTGGGATTTATGTAAAATGACTTGCATGTGAAGAAAGCAAAGGAGATTTGTATTGCTCTATAAACCATGTGCACTGTGTGTTTGATATTCTTATAAATGATCAACTGATACTGATCTTGCTTTATGTAGTAAATGTAGGTTTTTATTATGGAGAAAGTGCAGTATTTGAATTATACTCAAATCATATCATAACTTTAAACAGGTTACTATTCAAATATTTACAAAGTGTTTTATAATAATATTCAGCAAATAGGCAGGAGTAGAATGAATACATGCCTTTTGTCCAGACGATATTAACCCAGGTAGGATCTATAAAAAATCCCTAGATGCTCTAGGGTTTCATTGGGTTCATTATTCAGGATGAACAAACTAAAATTGTATACTGGCTCATACTACTGATAGACAATTTTAAATAAACATCTGCAATTCAAATGTTTATTTGTTGGTTAGTGGCCTGTGTAGGAAGGACAGCGCTAATCTCTCGCCTCTCGATCAGAACAGTACTAGTTTTGGGGATGTCTGTTATCTCAAGTATACAGAATGTGAGAGAATATCCTCTGAGTATGTTCTGTATGCCGGTGATTTTTCACCAAAAAGAACATTTAAAAAAACAATCGAGAAAACGTTCATCTAGGTTGGTAGTTGCACTGTGATAGGGTTTAACTGGGTAGAAATTGGCAGTGACTTAAACTGAGAATAAATCCCACATTGCTATCAGTGTCTAGACAGCTTAATCAGGCTAAACTAGATGGCTAAGGTGCCACAATCTTAAACTAGTAGTTATGACTTAAAACCAGTAGCTTTAGCTTTCTGTCAAAATTAAATAATGACTTTAAACCAGTAGGTAGAACTTTATAACCAGTAGTTGTGATTAAACCAATAGCATAACTAGTGATGCTAGTAGTTATAATTGTTGAAACGTGAAACCACTACTGGTAGTTTTCTGCCACCATTGTTTATAACTTTGAACCAGCAGTTTTGTTTTCTGTCACCAGCGGATATGACATTAAACCAATAATTAGGACTTTAAACCAGTAGTTATGGCTTTAAAGCAGTACTTATGGCTTTCAGTCAGAGGTTGTGACTTTAATCAAGCAGTGTTGACATTAAACCAATAGTTATGACATCAAACCAGTAGTTATGACTTTCTGTCATCAGTAATTTTGACTTTAAACCAAATATTATGACTTTATATAAGTTAGTATGATTTTAATAGTTAAGGCTTACTGACCACATCTCTTAATGTTGAACAGAATATATCAACAATGGACTGATTTTGAAGATAGCTGGGGGACTCTCACTGTTTTTCAGGACCTCACAATTCATTGATTGTCATAATTTCATGGTGATTGTGCTGATCAAATTTTGTTTATCACACTGATCAGTATCATTTTTTGATACATTAAACAAATAACAGTGAAAAACGTGAAACACCAGTAACATGAGAAACTGCAGTTCAGTATTGCTCTTTAAGACTTTTGTACATGCAGATGGCGTAATGCATGTAATCGAATGTGGACTGTAACCATTAAAATGACATTGTTGTATCAAGGTTGTGAACCAATCGGTTGCCTTGACAACAGTGGCCATCACATGAATAACCATTTCCACTAGGTCTGTAAGTGTCTGTACTGTCCATTAGACTGATGAAAATGAGCTAATAGCACTACATGTGCAGCTGAAATAGAGCTTACACACACCGGCTAGAACAGTGACGGGAACGAGGTGGAGGAACGTTCTGGAAGATAACTGTTGGAGAGCAGGAAACAGATGTGACCCACCCACCTGTCAGGCAGTCCTCCACCCTGCTCTCACAAAACAAATATATACAGGCGGAAACACACAGCTTGCACAGGCAGGAAAGCGTGTCACTCCATTGTTTCGGCAGTTTCCTTCTGCTGGCGTCAGATGACTTTTCTGCTTGTTGCTCATGTGAGAGTGGGAAAAGTGCACCATTTCTCTTTAGCTGCTGGCTAAATATAGCTGCACTTGCACTTCAGAATCATTAGGCTCTACACCTCTCTGCCTTTTCTTTTTTTAACATTTTATTTAGGCAGTTCTTGAGGAGCTGGGAAACTAATTCAGCTTTGTCTTTGTGCTTAGAGTTGAGTTGGCATCTAAAGTTCAACAGATGCAAAATTTGGGGAAACCACTCTATTGCGTGACACCTTACATCCTTATATCACACTCTTTGACACTCATAGGCAGGTTTGTGTAGCTAATCTATCTATCAGCATGTTTGTGGGAGACCTCAGAGGAAACCTGACATGTGAGACATGTTAAACTTCTACAGAGACAACGCTATCCAGGAAAACAGGAAGTAAACAAGAAGCAAAAAAAATTTATTCATTACTTACTGTACATAAATGTCAAACTGCCAGCCACTTATTTTGTCTTCTAACCTAGACCATCACTTTGGCTTTCAGTGTGTGTGTGTGTGTGTGTGTGTGTGTGTGTGTGTGTGTGTGTGTGTGTGTGTGTGTGTGTGTGTGTGTGTGTGTGTGTGTGTGTGTGTGTGTGGGGGGGCATTCCTATTATGAAGAAACCCAGACTAGATCCTTTAGACATCAGCAATAACTGACCAGTATCTCTTTTTGTTCTAAAATCATTGAATGCACCATAGACAAAATGACCCATTCTATAGAATCTGCCTTTGTGGCCATAACTGGGAAGCTCATCCCTCTAGATCAGTCTAACTGTCATTAGTCCTCATCCTCCTTGAGCTTTCAGCAACATTTGACTCTCTTGTCATCCTCATGAGTTTTCCTCACGAGGCTTCAAAGCACTTCTGTAAGTCGTTCTGAATAAGGATCCAAGTGTGATCCAACAATGTGTGTGTGTGCTTGTGTGTGAGCCTTTCTCCAAACAACGATTACAGACAGGGCAGAATCTCTTTTCTATCTTTTGACAGTGTGTTGAGAGACACATTCTCTCTGATAAATTTTTCAGAGCAGAGAAAATTTACTTTTGATCTGTATAAAATTTTTACTAAAGCTTCTGTTTTCCAACTAGCAATGTAACCAACATATCAAGAATAGTCATGATCAAATGTTGGAACTAGAAATTCATGTTTGTGCAATTTTTATTTCAATATTTCATTTCAATGTTTATTTTACTTCGAATTTTCCCAACTATTACTCAAATTACAGTCAACTAACCTACTATACTTAAGTATCAGCTTTTATGCAACTTCATGCATAAACATTTTAAGAGAAGCTTGATGAAATAAATGTGTGAATAAAATCTCCATGATGTATGGACGCTATCATCATCATCAAATGACGTAGAGTGACGTTATTATATTGTGTGGGTCAGATATTGTTCTAGAAAGACCAGGGTGCAAAAAAACAATACACAATAGATAGGATTACAAAAAGGTGAGTATCATTGGGGTGAACTTGGTGCCAGAATGTGCAAAAGATGTTCAGCAGAACAGCTGTGCATTCCTGAATAGCGGAAATAGTCATATGTTCCCAATATATTGCTGTTTCCCTCCAGAGATTATCAGTAAAATGTAGTTTTATGTTATAGGAGACATTTGATCTCTTGTATCTTTGCAGGAAATGATGCTGCTGCTATTTCTTAGAAAGGAAGATGGTCTAGAAGTCTATTTAAATGTTAAAAGATTAATAAACAAATGCTTACTGTTATAAATTGTCAGCACTGAAATTCCTGGCATGCTGTGGATACACGGATATTTAAAATGGTCCTTTATGTATTTTCGTTTGCTATTCATTCATTAGTGTGATTCATGAATCAGTCAGCATGAATTATTCTTAATACAACCATGTTTGTCGCCTGTTCGTGACTGAATAATTAAGATTCAGTAGATTTCATTTTTAAATTGCTTATCATGAAAATGCTGACTGGAAATTCACACGCAGGAAGCCGGGCTCAGATTATCAGTGGTACTGTATTGAAATTCCTGTTCCAGGTTTTCATTTCTGCTTCTGAGTATGACTTGAACCAACATGTTGTACAGTTTTTCATAAAGTTCCTAAACTCTTTAAAGCATTATTTCTCACAGTTTGCTGCTTGATATTATGGTCCAACAAAACACTGAGAAAACATAATGCATTTTTGCTATTGTTTCAAATCCATTATATAGTTCAAGTAGAAAAATATTTAAAATCATGTGATTTGAGCTGGTTGTGTTTTTAGGTTGAAGGTCATGTGAATGACCTGTTGCTGACTCTGTCTCAGAACATTATTAACCAGCCACTGTGTTTGCTTTATTCTGTTAATGTGCACTTGAGTTCCTCAAAGGAATTTCATTTCAAAGTATTCAGACACTGATAAGTCCGGTATGCGATAGTGAGGATATTATGTAATTATTAGTCATGATATGTTTGATCTTATTGTAAGAATGGATACACATTTTACAGAACTATGGCATCGAGACCGAAAATCTGAAGACCCTAGTCGGCCGGATGAGAGCGACTTCTAATAACCTGCAGAACTGTGCTTCAGAGAGGAGGAGAAGCCCGTCGAATGACAGCAGTAGTTCAAACAAACCACCCAACGAGTTCCTGACTGAGGTGGTGGAGCTTATAGGAGCAGCTAAGGGTATGCTGGCCTGGCTGGACAGGTACATGAGAAATACATGTTGATATTCATTTGTTGTTCTAAAGATGCAGATAATTAGCAAGCACTGAAATGAATGATCCTTTATTGAATGATGCCAAGGCCATAACTACTTAACAGTAAATGATGCATCTGATAGAGGTATAGCCCACGCCTCCTTTACTAAAACAGACAGGAACAGAGGCCATGCCTCCTTTTCAAAAAAGGACAGAAACAAAGGCCATGATTCCGTTACTAATACAGACAGAAACAGGCCACGCCTCCTTTATAAGACTAACAGGAACAGAGGCCATGTCTCATCTAATAAGATAAACAGCAAAATGGGCCACACCTCCTTTAGTAAGACAGACAGGAACAGAGGCCATGCCTTGTTTACTAAGACTAACAAGTACAGAGGCCATGCCTTCTTTGCTGGGCTTATCCTGATATTCTGTTATAAAGATTATTCAGATACAGGCACTAATGCTGCTTGCTCAGACTTGAGACGAAACATTCCATAAGCTGAACAGGAATGCTCTCTTCCATACTGATTAAACCTGTGTACTCTCCTCTGTCAGGACACCGCTGACAGGCATCAGTGACTTCAACTCTATCAAGAACAGGATCATCCAGCTGTGTTTGGAGCTCACCACCACTGTGCAGAAGGTCTGCAGCATGCACGCTCTCTATACATAACACATAAATGAGGATAGCTCAAACATTACTTATCTAATTGTAGATTCAACATTTGAATGATTCCTGCTCATATTAATGAAGCTCAAGCACCAGGATTTTAAGTGGTTTGTAAAATGACTGACAGGAGGCTCATTCAAACACAACCAAGCATTCTGGCCTGGAGATCAGTCTCCCAAACGTATTTTTACAGAGACTTAATAAGCATTTCCTGGTTATTTGTAAAAGTAAGGAATATAAAAATCAACTATTAATTGCACTTTTAAATGCACACGAAAGATGTTGATATTTGTTTGTTTGTTTCTGATGCTTTGATTGTATTTATCGTTCCTCATTTCCTTCTCGAGGGAATGATGCAGTGATGTGGAGACTCATTACGTTTTCTGTCTTTAATCACAGGACTGTGCTGTGTATGAAATGGAGGAGAAGATACTAGAAGTAGTGAGTGGACCTTTTTTTTTAAGATAATTTTAGTCATCTCTGTCTGTCACATCCGTAGTGTAGATCCATATTAAAAGAATCATCCTCTGTTCTTGAAAAGGTGAAGCCGAACACGAAGGTGTGTCCGGCTCTATTGTTTAATCAGCAAAGAAGTAGGATGTTTTCCTCAGGCTTGTGCCTGAGTATCCTGTGTTATATAACATAGCCTCAGAAGTCCCTCACGTCCTCGATTCGGATTAAGTGCCCAAATCTCGATTCAGATTCAGTTTGTCGTTCCCACCATAGATAACCTTTGATCCCATCTGAAATTCCAGGGATTCCAAATTTTTACACGTCTGACTTATTGTGCGTGTTTAAATAGATCCAGAAAGGTGGAGATTTGCAGACCATTGTTTGGACGAACTCTAGCGGTTGTGTCCCATGGAGCCAAACAAAGCAATGTCAGCTTCCTGAAACAATGTGCCTCAGCAGTGGCCCATGACCAGAGATTTTGATGGTGCAGAAGAACATTGCTATTGACATCAAACAAAATAAAGTTGCGAAGCTCACACTTGGCATGTTATTGGCTTCTGAATTATTAGAGGAAACACAACCGTAACGGAGAAAGTCAATAAGGTACAGCATGCCGTCTAGCAGCTTGCTTTGGGTGCTTTAAGTTGTTTAAGTTGTCCAGTACATCAGGTATTTATCCTGGTCACAAAAGACTTAAATAGAAGAGCTAATAACCAGAGTTGCCAGGTCTCTCCATTCCCAAAATTCACACAGATTTTTTTCATAAAGAGAAATTTCAGGCAATGGAAAAGGGAGATCCATTCTGAAATACTGTATTCAGTATTAGAAAGTTAGAAATTATTAGAAATTTATTAGATTTAATACTGATTATTTTCTAGAAAAAAAAGTAGTATGTAGAGAATTTTAAACGATCCTAAACTGTCCTGATCCTCCCCCAAACATGGGACCATGTGATTCTTTTCCTATTTGTCTCTATTATTGCTTCCTCACCTACTGTTATGGCCAAGCCACCACTGATGCGTCTCCATTGTAAGTTTTTGTATTCGATTACAAGCATAATCACAAGTCACATTCTCGATCGATGATTTTTGATTGACTTATGTTTTCATACCAAGAAATACAAACAAACTAAAAATGAAGTATGGAAATAAAAGATCATTTGTGGAGCACAGAATGAAAGAATGGGTCAGATAATATACTCAACATCAGTGACAAAATTGGCAGAAGTTCCAACTGTCAAAAGCCTTAAAGGAAATTAATAAATAAATAGCATGTAGTGAGAGTTTAGCACACACCCATAAGTCATACCAGGAACTTGTCTTATGGATGTTCCACAACAGAACATCAGCACAACCACAATGACATAATTATAAACAAATAAAATATGTCATTCTTTAATAAATAATTAAAAGCTTTTTTGCTGTGGTATAACACTCTAAGTCCACTTTGGGTTAGGCCACATCACGCCACACCATCATTCTCTCCCGTCATTACTTTCCTTACACTTTACCACTATAACTGAGGCCAACTAATTAGCTAACTAGCACATAGCAGCAGAAGTCATAAAGTCTTTATAGAGCATTAAAAACAAAACTCCAATGTCAATTTATTTTTAGATGTGTTGGAAAATAACCCTAACCCAAGTCACTGAACTAACAATTAGCATCAACATTATTGGTTTCTGCAAGGTTGAGGTATGACATTCTGCAATGTCATAAATTATGATCTCTGAACTAACAGAAAATTTCTACTTGTAATGTGGTAGAGTTATAACCTCTGCGATATGATTTAAGGAGCAGGCCTGTTTTTCTCCAATTTCTTAATTTATAATAAAGAAGGTTGTTTCTGTCAGGCTCGAGTTTTAACCGGAGTCTGTGAGGCGACCAGGAGGACGACCTTTGACCCCCTGAAGAGTCGCACTACCTGTCTGGAGGAGGTCCACATCACTGATGTCAAACCAGAAGAAGGGCTAGTAAGTGGTTTCTAACACAACCCAAACACTCCATACATTACAGATACTACAGAGAGCATTACCCCAAATTGCATTACCCAGTGCACACACTGGCCATAGAGAGCATTGTTGTTATTTCTCCAGAACTGTAATGGATTAATTGTGTGTTTCTTTTATAGGGAATGTACATCAAGTCCACATACGACGGGCTGCATGTGATCACTGGAACCACAGAAAATGTAAGTGAAGCCATTCCATTTCAAACAAGATGTTTCCTTCCAACGGTGACGTGTTCATCCTTTACATTTCAGTGTTTTTTTTACTGTCATCCATCTGCATGTGAATCTTATCACAAGCCTTGTTTTCTCTGTGCAGTCTCCAGCAGACAGAACCCAGCACATCCATGCCGGAGACGAAGTGGTGCAGGTCAACCGGCAGACAGTGGTCAGTCTCTCAGATGTTCTCACACTGATAAACAAAAGGGGAAGAAAGAAAATGTGTAGTGCTTGGAACTGATAAGATAATTTTGTGAATTTTTGTTTTATCACTATTGTTTTATCACACTTAAATCACACTCAGCAGTTAAAAGGAACAGGTTGGCTAAAATTAGTATGTATTGATTTCCCAAATGAAGTTGATCTTCTTTGTGATTCCACATCACTGCAGAGTTTAATGCGACAAGTAATGGGATCTTATAGCTACTAATAGCATCTTTGCAAACTGTATGTCTAAATGATCATATTTAGACCTCAAAAATATGGAATATAGAGACAGATGCTTGAGATTTTAGGTAGGAGGGATAAAGATCTAATATTTAACAGTAATTTGGCAATTAAACTTTTAGTGTGGAACAATGAATTATATCACAATGTCTAATCAGTATCATAATGAGAAAACTGTGGGATAAACTATTACAAACTACACACACACACACACACACACACACACACACACACACACAGAGATACACACATGCTTAATAGGCAGATAGTTAGAATCTATCATGATTTCAGATTTTTTTTAATGATTTGTATCAGTTTCATGCTTCTGTCAACCAAACATGCTAGAAAGCTTGTAATGTCTTCATTCCAAGCTATTCACTTCTGGTGTTTGTCCTACTCATACAAAATGAAGATCACATTCAGGAGATCACATTTCAGTATGAGTAAACACCTGAAATAACAGTCACTTATATGCTTCATTAATTTACAGTCTTGGCTAGAAAGAAATCAGCCCTAGCCTCACTTATCCCATCTAACCGTTGCTATTGTTGTTATGCTTGGTTGTACAAAATTCCTAGATAAGAAATTGTAATTAGGGTCCGAGCACCGAATGGTGCGAAGCCCTATTGTTTTTGCTTGGGAGTATTATTATTTTATTTTTATTTTTTTTTCCCCACACATTGGCCAATTGGGGTCCCTTAACATGTTCAAAAACTCTTGAAATTTGGAACACGTCAGAGTCGTGCGACACTAGGTTTTGGCAAAGGCTGGAATACGGGCGTGGCAGGGGGGCTCTGTAGCGCCCCCTGTAATGCAAAAACAAACATTGGTGCACAGATCGGGCAATTATGTACGCACATGTACGAGAGTTGGTACGCATATAGATCTCACTGACCCGAACAACTTTCGTGCTCTAAACTATGAGCTCCGCCCAACAGGAAGTCGCCATTTTGGATTGTTTTATAAGTGCATGTTGTGAACTTGTAAATACTCCTCCTAGGGAATTCATGCGATTGACATCAAACGTTGTGAACATGATGCCGAGACATTGCACTTGCTAAATTGCGAAGAGATTTTTGATATCTCGAACGGTGCTGCCATGGCGAGGCGACAAAGTTATGGCGAATTCAGAGAAATGGGAAGTGTCTAATATCTAAAGCAAAAAATGTCTTATTGGGATGAAACGCGGTGTGTATGTTTGGCCAAGGATTCCGATCGCATCGATGTGCCTATTGTGCCTATTGTGAAACTTTTATATACTCCTCCTAGGACATTCATGCGATTGACACCAAAAGTGGTCAACATGATGCCGAGACATTGCACTTGCTAAATTGCAAAGGGATTTTTGATATCTCGAACGGGGCTGCCATGGCGAGGCGACTAAAATATGGCCAATTCAGAGAAACAGGAAGTGTCTTCTATCTAAGGCAAAAATAAAATGTCTTATTGTGATGACATGTGGTGTGTATGTTCGGCCAAGGATTCCGATCGCATCGATGTGCTTATTGTGAGTCCCGGGTATAGCGCCACCAACAGGCTCCAGGAAGTGTGTCAGTCACAAAGGTGGATTTTTTGACAGCTGCATGCGGTAAACTTTTAAATATTCCTCCTAGGGGATTCATGCAATTGAGACCAGACTTGGCCACCATGACACAGAGATATTGGAGATGCGAAATTGCGTACGGATTTTTGATATCTCAAACACTGTTGCCATGGCATCGTGTCAAATTTTACTTTTATTTCAGGCATATTTAAGGCTTTTGGCTTGCTTAGTTCAACTTGAAATTTGACACATACATCCCATTTGTCGGCTGTTAAGTGTGGACAAAAAGGTCAGACAAAGGTGTGTCTCTTAAGTGGCTCACTAGCGCCCCCGTTTGTCTAAAATGTGGGGGTTTATTTACCTACAGTCCCCAAATGGGTCAGTAACAACATAAAATAGTCCACTGATATTTACCCACTTGATGCACTTGCCCACCTGCATTGTTTTCTGGGAGGCACCGTATAGCGATAAACAAACGTGCGAGGGCCCGCCATCGCTGCTTGCAGCTATATTTTAATTTAAAACCAAAAACCTGAAGTGGACACCCAAAAGAAAAGCTTAAATAGCTTATATGAAAAACAGCAATGCTTAACCCTGCTAATCGGAATTACTTCTAATGTGCAATTCCACCATCCTCACATTCTTTTTGATGTGATGTGACAAACAGTGTGGTGTGGAAGAGAGGGATTCAGTTATAACATAACCACCAATTCCATCCATCCATCTATCCATCCAGCCATTAATCCTAACACAGGGTCCTAGGGAGCCAGGGGACGGAGGGCAACCTATTACAGGACACACAATCACACATACCCATTTAAACAATATGGACAATTTAGAGATGCCAATCAATATCTACGATGCATGTTTTTGGACTTGTGGAAAAAACCTACTGGAATCTGTTGCACTGTAGTCTGTTGTCCCACTGGATATGGATGAGATGAAAATAAAATCCCTGCTTCTTTTATATTGTTTTTTTATTGGTGGTCTGCACCATGCCAGGTTTTAAGAATGAATGATGAATGAATAGCTCTGGGTTTTCAGGTTGTTTTGTCAGACTCAATGCAGGTCTTGTGGTGTGTCTTAGGTGGGCTGGCATCTGAAGAACCTCGTTTCCAAAATGAAGGAGAATCCACATAGTGTGATGCTCACACTGAAGAAGAGACCTTCAGGTACAGGAAACTTCACTCCTGCTCCACTGAAGAACATGCGCTGGAGACCTCCAGCTGTGCAGGTTTGTATTACTAATCATAGTTGGATTAGTAATTGGTTAGGTTTTTATATTTCCCAGTCCAGTCCACTGGTGTGTTATACACACACACACACACACACACACACATATATATATATATGAATGAGTGGCAAGCTGATACAGTTTTCCGTTTCAGTCATGAACTCCATGTGGGTTTCCCCCAGGTTCTCAGGTTTCTTAACACCAACCAAAATCCAGAAAAAAAATACATATGAATGCAAAATCCATTAGTTCACAGGATGCTTAGGAGTCTGCTACATTATTCTTGTAAAGGATACTGAATATTACTGTTGTCTGTTGTGGACGTGTCTCGCTCAGCTGTTTTAGGTTTTGATAACTGACAATAAACAGAGTGAATTCAGCTGACTGTAAAAATCTATACATTTTACCACATGGCTATTGTTTAGTGTGTTTTAATTTTGCAGTTTTTATAAACCAACCAAATGGGAACTACTATTGAAATTTACTGGAGCGTATTTTAACAACTCATTATCTAATTCAAGTTCTTTTCTTCCTGGTATTGTCTCAGGGAGTTTCCCTTGCAACTGTTGCCTCGGCTTGCTCATTAGGAGTCATTTAATCATGTATATACTAAATTGTTATATTCTTATAAAGGTGCTTTGCAAAAAATATTGTTCAAAAAATGTTGTCCAAGTGCTATACAAGACAATGTCCTAGCGTTACACAAACAAAAGTAAATTGAAGCAGTCAAGAAATAAACTTGTCACTTTACTGCTTTCGAGTGCATACACAGGTTAAAGAGTCACATTATACTTCAGTTAAAAGTGTAACTAAGAAACTGTATATGTAAATACTCTAAATAGTTCCTTTTTTGAACAGTTGAAAAAGGATCCTAAAGTGCCAGGTCACTGTGAGGTACTTCACATCATGGATGGTGCAACAGAATAACCTCCAGAGGAACTAATGCTAATTTAAAAAACCCCATCAGATAAAGTGCTTAGTCGAATATTTTCATGTGATGTGATTTTTCAGGAAAGAAGTCTGCACTATAATTGACAGTCTTTCATCCTGTGATCTAATGATACACACATTTTGTATATGTCATGTCATTGTGTTTTGTGTAGTACAATAAGAAAGCCTCTTGTTAGCATCCATCCTGGGTGGTAGAGGGATTTCTGTTCTTGTGCCAAATGAAAACAATGAGACCCTTAACACTATGAACTCACACGCAGACTCACACTCATACAGGCTCCTTGTCTCACACACACAAACCAGCTTTACACATGACTCATGTTGTGCGTACACAATGGGAGTGTGTGTTGGAGTGATGGCGGGTCCCTACACTTCAGGATGTGTGTTTAACCCTGATTAATTTTCGTCTCTAAATGTCAGGAGTCTATTGATTTTTTTAAGCTGGCTTTAGTGCTTTCTATACGCACTTCGCTCCACACACACCTTTTTTAAAAGGTCACACCACATCACAACATATTTAAGTGCACAGATCACAAGTGTATTTGTTCTGGGTTTGGAGTTGATGTATTTGTTAATTAGAGGTGCTGATAGGACACATCTGATGGGGATAGAACTGTACTAAACAAGATTCTCAGAATCTCCAAACACACGCACACACACACACACACACACACACACACACACACACACACACACACACACACACAAATATCATTTCTATATGATGCCTCCACAAACTGACACAAATATGCATGGGTCTTACCCATATAATAACATATTTCAAGCGAATATAGTTTAACATTCAAAATATTCTGTTCTATTGTCGATGTAGAAATGGTTTAGTGTTACTGCCATTACAAATAAATGTGTAATGGTGTATACATGCAGTTTACCCAATGATGCAATTACACAAAGCCTTGCAGCTTTATAAGAAACTTTGAACATGTCCTGACTGATCGACTAAATTTAATGTAAGGAGAAAGGATGCTTTATGTTTTTTAAGCTGTAACAGCACTGAGCAACACACTGAACAAATCTTTGTGTTCCCAAAATGAGTCTAATGCATGTTTTGTGTTAATTGTGTTCATTTTAGAGTGCTCCTCCTAGCCAGACTGCTCACTGTTCCAATGTAGAAAGTTCAGCTAAGAAAGAGAAGCCAGCCATTTTGGACCTGTACTTACCCCCACCTCCAGCTGTGCCCTACATGCCACGGTGAGTGTTCGCTTTATTTGACTCATAACTTACAGGAAAATGATCAATGACAGGGTGGCGTAATGAAGCCTGACACAACATTTTATTCTTAATAATACTGTTAGTTATTAGAGAATTAACATATAACATACATTTGATCATTTTATCTACTTACATTTATTGTTGTGGTGCCGAGTTAGTTCTTGAACCAACACCTTCAACTGTGCTGTGATATGATCAGATCTAATATTACGTTACATTGTTTTCTATTTGTATGGCAAATCTTTCTCTCTGTGTCTGTACAGAGATGTAAAGGATGGCACACGTTCACAGGTCAGAATGAGGCAAAAAGCTCCTGAATCCCCGAACTCCTCTCTAGACCGAGCTGCGAGACGACGCTCTAATCTCATAGACTACATCAGCAAACCCAACAACTGCATCTCTCCTCCAGAGCCCGCCATTCCGCAGGCTCGACTCCGCCAGCGCACGCCCTCCAGAGGTCAGAGCCACAAACACATGAACACCTGTTCAACTTTAATATCATGTAACTAACATGGGGGGAAGTTGGGGGAAGTCATGGCCTAAAGGTTAGAGAGTTTGACTCCTAACCCTAAGCTTGTGGGTTTGAGTCTCGGGCCGGAAATACCATGACTGAGGTGCCCTTGAGCAAGGCACCGAACCCCCCAAACCAACTGCTCCCGGGCGCTGTTTATTTTTTTCTGCAATTTACTCATTTTCACACAAATGCCTTTTCAGAATTAAAAAAATATAGATTTTATATTTTAAAAAAATATAGATTTTAAAAAATATAGATTTAAAAAAAGATAGATTTTACAAATAAATTTGACCTTTTCTAATGGTCTAATAGTCTATTGTACTCACACACAAGGCAAACACAGAAATAAGCCATGTGCTGGCACATTTTCTTAATAAATATCAAGCTTATGTAATGCAAAAACGATAACGATAACCGCTGAAAGCGTTTGCTTATGTCTTGATGTGCTTGGAAAAAGTGGGCCTTATATCAGCACAGTGATAACATTGTGCGATTTATGTGTTTGCAAAAGTACTAATCAGGGCTAATTAGAGCAATGCGTGCGTGCATGTGTGTGTTCTGCAGGGAAGCCGCGGCCCATGTCTATGCCTGCAGACACGTGTGTGGGCCTGTCTGATTCCCCCTGGGCTTTTGGAAGAAAAGGTAAGAGCAAACAGCCAACAGTGATCCTAGACACACAGCACACCTGCTCTATATTCCCTGCGTTTCTCACTGCAATCAATTGGAACAAAACACTTTTCAACATAAAAGTCAGGCAAAATACAGTCTATGTGTGTGTTTAAGCAGGTGGATGTTATACATTTTTGAAAATATTCGAGTATGATTGATTGAGATCTAGATACACTCAGGGTAGATTGAGATCTAGATACACTCTCCTGCTCTACTTACTCCACTTACTACTTATCTGATGGTATACAACAATGTCAGTGTGATTGTCTAGACAGGAAAGTCCTACATATCCTACAGATGGGGGACTCGAGTCATATGACTTGACTTGAGTCAGACTTAATTCGCAAATTTGAGACTTGAGACTTGCTTGACAAATATTAAAAAAAGACTCGACTTGACTCTGACTTGACATTCAAGACTTGAGACTTACTTGTGACTTGAGTTAATAGAGTTTAGTTTTTTATATATACTTTTCCATGGTCTTCTGCCATGTTTGAGGCATATTGAAACTTTTCATGCTTTTATGTTGGCCTTATTTCAGTTACATTTACATCTTAGGCTTTGTAGTTTTGATTTTTATTCATTTTTAGATTTTTATTGTATTTACAACTCACCTGTATGTGGCGACCTTTTAAAAATAAATGCATATAATCATTTTTTGTTGCAAATAAAACTCTCATAGAGTTTCAAATACTGTAAATACCATAAATACTGTAGATTTAACTTTGTTTAATATATACATTTAGTTAAATCATCAAACATCTGTATGACTTGCCAGTGATTTGCTTGACTCAAGCTACGACTTGACTTGACTTGCTTGACATAAAGCAGTGACTTGACTTGACTTGACTTGATTCTCACAAAAATTGACTCGGACTTGCTTGAGACTTGAAGGTTAAGACTTGAGACTTACTTGTGACTTGCACATGTGTGACTTACTCCCACCTCTGCTACATATGCTAACTAGCTAATTATTGTACTACATGTATCTAGCCAGCTAGCTATCAATAAAAGAACGTTAAGGCTAGGTACAGTTTGTATTTTACATCATCAATTGTCATAGTGCTGCTGTTACTGGAGACTCCTTCCATAAATGTTAAATTAGTATGTTTTTACTTTATTATTAGCTTTACATTATATGGTGCATCCACTAATCAAGTCCGTGTGTAAGTGACTATTAAAGTAATAATATATTGCAATGAACATGACTTGAAGTCAGAACTGAATTGTGCCATCATTTACAATAGCAGTGTACTGTACTGTCTTACTCGACTCTATCTAATGGTTCTATCATTTGTGTCTCAGGTGAAGATGTCTTACGCATGTACATGAGTAATGAGCGCATTCCTCCCATCACTGAAGAAGCGTGTTTTCCCGTGCCGTACCGGCCAGCCAGTGAGAAGCAACTCCTACGTGGGGTCGACCACATCCGCGGCAGTCAGTGCTTCATCAACGCCGACCTGCACAGCAGCGCCACCGTGCTGTACCGAGACACCACACACCGCAAGAGCCGGACCACACGTTCCTCCAAGAGATCCTCAGAGCTTTCAGCTCTCAGCGCCTGGTTCGCTCGACTGAAGCTCTTCACACGCTGATGAACGCTGTGTTTTCTGAGGACTGTGTCCTTCTCTATTGTCTCATCACTTCATTTGTCTATGTCCAGTATTATTATTTCATAATGATGAAATGTTATATTTTCATATTTAAGGTTAAGTGTTCAAGGAATGGTAAAAAAGATGTTTATTCTAAGCCGAGAACCTTGAATTAGCCACGTTTGGACGATCTGTACATTTACAGTGATGGCTATAAAGCTTTCATTAATTCGTTCATACATTCTCAGTGACTGCCTGGACAAGGGATTTTACAAAATGATGCACAGCTACTGATATAGATAGAGAGAGCTGCACTGTGTTACACCGCTACAGCTATTTGGCGACCTGTTACCTATTAGACCAACCTCACCCAAATGTTTTATACAAATACACTTCAATATTCATTTAGTCATTTGTATTGCTTACAGCTTTTCATCACAAACTTGCCTCTAGACATTAACAGGTGAAACCCAGAGGACAGAGTGATACCAACCTGCACTAAAGAAAACGTTATTCTGGTTTTCCACCTATTACATTACAGTCTTCTGGTTCACAGCCAAGTTTTACTGGTATTTCTAAGTCACAGGAAATCACGCTGTATCCTTAACCACAGTGATGGCACTGAAGATGTGGATGTGGTTTGATTGGATCGGATATTTATAGGAAAGCTTTTGGGTGAGACAGACTTTTGTTATATGTTAGCTATTAGTTGTGAAAAACCTGCTAAACGTAACATGTCTTGGCTGATCAGCTTCAAAAGGGGGAACATTGGGTAAATCAGATTTTTCTGTGAACCGTTCCTGCCGCTAATATCCCTGTTCCACCATGAACAGGATTCTTAGTCATTAAGAAAAGTCCTTTCTAAGAGTCAGATCTTAAATCCATTTCCTCTTACCCTGTGTAGGTGGAGTGTGTTGCTTTTAATTTATAAATGTTTTCCATGTTTCTTTAGTTTGTATTCAATGAGCATGTTTCTTGAATTGCTTGTGGTTCCCAGCAAAAAAAACATATGTGCATCCTTAGTGCATTTTCATGTACCTCATTTCTAAAATGTCTTGCCACTGGTTATGTACAATAAGCTATAGAGTGTACTCAGCATGCCAGAAGGTGTCTCTGAACTTATGAATAGTTTAATTAATAAGTGACTGCAGTTGTTTCAATTTGAAGCAGCTCGAAGAAATGCAATGGGTTTATCTCTAGGAAAGATCAATTTATTTTAATGTTGCTTCATTATCCTCACAGCTCAAGTAAAAAAAAAAAAAAACAAAAAAAACCAAAAGAAGTTACCTCAGGCACCAAACATGTCTTAACTGACTGACATTTGCAAGTGGGAGTTGGTGGACATTTAATTTTAGGTTAAACTGTTGATTTATGTATTGAGGGCTTTGAACTAGCACAGATGTTCAGCCAGTTCAGTAAATAAAGCAAATAAAGAAGAAAAGTCAGACTTAACTCTTCTAGTCCTGTAAAGCTCTTGTAAAGTTTGTCAAATGTCACTTGCCACATCCTTTCCTGGATACGTAATAAATTAAAAGCTTTTTATCTGAACTTACTTTGACCTCTTCTGTGCAAAAGGACTAATTCAGTATATTACTGAGAAAACATGGTGCATTAGTTTACATGGCCATACAACTTAATAAAGATAAAAATGTTATATAAACTGGACTGATGGTGTATATTTTCGACTCAAATCGACACCTGGTGAACAAATAGAGAACTTTCTTTATTTGTTTATAGCTCAGTGGCGACATCTAGTGTTTAAGCAGATGACTATGCCGAGTGAACTGCGCTTCAGTGGCTGTACTGCACAGTTCATAAATTAAGCTTTATAACTTATTCTTGTATATAAATATTCCCTACAGAAGGAAGAGCACTGTTTGCATTTGTGAAGCAGCAAAATATAATAAAATAGAAGAATCGTTTTAAAAAAACATTTATTTATCTATTTATTTATTTATTAAGTTATTAATTCTCAAAATATTCATTAAACCAAAAGGTTCTGAAAATGTTCCTGTGTGTTGCAGTGCACTCAGACACACACACACACACACACACACACACACACACACATTCACACCCAGTGGTGAATTTGCATGACCAGGAAACCCACTTATTCATGGTGAGAATGTGTAAAACTTCACACAGACAACCTTCAAAATACAGATCATAACTCAAATGTAGCCAGCAACCATTCATTGTCTTGAAAAAGGGTTCCTAATAATTGTTATTAATAATAATAATAATAATAATAATAATAATAATAATCGGATAAGCGGTAGAAAATGAGTGAGAGTGAGTAATAATAATAATAATAATAATAATAATAATAATAATAATAATAATAGCCTCAAAAGAAACAGAAGAGAATTAACAGACATAATATATTCCACTATATTACCCGCAGTGTCCGCATGACATTGACCCAATATCTCTAATATAAACCGTTTTCCTAAAAAATAAATATTTTAGAGAAAAAATATTTACTGAAAAGCGAATCGGTTCACCAAAATGTCCGTTCACGCGGAACCGATTCTTTATTGAATCACCAAACGCTTTAGCTTAACGCGGTGAAAGGTTTGTCAAATTTTTACTAGTTTCTTCTGTTTGTTATTCAAAATGAGCACTAACGTGTTTCTGGAAGCCATTTTATACACTACCTGGAAGCTTCACTTATTCCACTGTTGGCTTCAGGTAATCTGGAATCATTGACCAGATATTATTATTATTATTATTATTATTATTATTATTATTATTATTAGACAAGTCATAATAAATTATCAATCAATAGAGCAGTTTGCTGTTTCTTTGTATAGATTAGCAAATAAAACTGTAATTAAATGTTAGTTTTGTTCAGAGATTTTCCAGCTACAGCCTGAAACGTGGAGAGTTTAATCAACTTAATTGCAATGGACTCGAATAGTGTCGGTTCTTTGCAGAGTTTGTTGTCCTCTGATGTTAATCCTGCAGAGCTGACAGACATGCCGGTGTCAGTAAGTGTTCACAGGCTCTGAATGTTCAGAAAGAGGTGTCAGTTGCATGCAAAAACACAGAGGGTCGAACAGCAACACTCTTGTTGTGAGGGGAAGTGTGTGTGTGTGTGTGGGGGGAGAGAGAGAGAGAGAGAGAGTGAGTGAGTGTGTAAAAAGAGAGAGAGTAAAAAGGGAGAAAGAGAGAGGGGGAGTAGCAAGAGAGAGAGAGAGCAGATATTGGGGGAGGGAGGGAGAGAGAGAGAGAGAGAGAGGGGAGAGATAGAGAGAGAGAAGGGAGGGAAAGTAAAAAAAAAAAAGAGAGAAAGAGAGAGATCTTGAAAATGTACCCTGTCTGTGTTTGACTGTGTGGGCTGATGGCTATGTCGCACTGTGCCCATAATAGCAGCCACTCTTACCTCTGATCTCCTCTGTTCTTACCTCAAGTTTCCACTACAAGACTTTCCCTCTGCAACTTGTCATGGTGAGTAAATCAACCTGATACTCAACTACACAAAAAGGACAAGCAGTCATACAAAATTATTCCAATCATTTAAAACCTCAGGTGTCTTGTAATTTAAACATGATCTGAATGATGTGTGTGATGTTTCTACTCTTCCTACCAGAACTGTGTATATTTGTGTGTTCATGTACGATGTGTGTTCAGGTGATGCCGTGATGAGTCGGAGGAAAGTCTCGGTGAAGGAGCTGGGACAGGTGGACTGTCATGGCTGGCTTTACAAAAAGAGAGAGAGCCGAGCTTTCCTGAGGACCAAATGGAAGAAATACTGGGTCGTGTTGAAGGAATGCTCTCTGTACTGGTACACAAGTGTGTTGGTGAGTCTTGTATGGTTTTTAAATATAGGAACATGTTTACATTTTATACAGCTGTATACGGACAAAAGCATTTGTAATATTTAAATATTATTTTAAGGAATACTTAAACCAAAGATTAAAGTGTTATGGGTTAGCCAAGACATGTTTGGTGTCCAAATTTAGCTTTTTTTTGTGTGTGTTCAATCAGGGAAGTACTGGACCAGCTTAACAAAATGGCACTGGGGTTTTGTTCCAGTAAAACCACTGGCACAAAAACTGCACAGAAATTGTCTTTATATGGATTCATGCTGTTCAATGTTTTTTCAATCAGATTGTGATGCATCATTTACTACTAAACACACACACACACTTGGGAAATGTTTCTAGCCCGGCTTTTTTTTTTTTCTTGTAATATGTCATCAAAAACCAAACCTCAGCCTAGTTTGTGCCTGTGGTAGTTCGAGATCACAGGTCTTGGCTGACACAAGATAAAATCATTGTGGTGGTATATCTGCGACAGGTTTTGGTGTTGACAATATGAATTCTCATATATACGTTTTTGCTAATGATGCATCTGAAGTGTGGTTATTTCAGCTACTATTTTGAGCTTTCCAGGTCATCTAGAACTAGGTCTGTCCATCCGTCTGTTAGGGGTTGAGGCAATGGTGGCGATGTGGCTTAATGGTTTGATTGTTTGCCTTGCACTTCTGGGGTTGGGGGTTTGATTCCAATTTGATTTGCATGTCCTTAGAGGGGTTTCTCCAGGTACTCCAGTTACCTGCCTCATCAATTCAAAAGAGATGTATTAAGGGCTGATGAGCATCTCATTATTGCATGTGGTGTGTATGTATATGTGTGTGAGATGGTATAGCACACTTTTTAAAGGCTCCCCCCCTTGACCCTGAGTACCAGTTCTTCTGATTGGGACGGTCTTGTTTTATCGGCTACTTCATGATATCAGGTGATTGTGTCTTAAATATGGTTACACTTCACATGATCAGGCATGTTTTTATTTTATTTGCCTCAGCTTGAAAAGACATGCCATTTGGATGCTTCATGTAAGTTCCTCTTATTGGTTTTGTTGTTCATTTTGTAGTTGCATGGCAAAAGTAATGATGCAAACTTCAGACACCAAGCTGAATCTGACTGCTTTTAGACTGAAGGGAAAAAAACTTGTGTAGTTTTAAATAGAGCTTTCATTAAAGGTATTTCTATCTAATCCAGCCCAGTCCATAATTTGCTTCAAATGGTCAAGAACAATAGATCATTTGCACAAGAATGATAGTCTCCACCTCTCCTCACAACTCTGTTGATCACAAGTGATTAAGGCTTTGGCTTTGCATTTGGCTATGATTGGTGCAAAATGGCCACATTATTTTAGGAGATTTAATCCAATTTAAAAGCTGAAATCCAATCAGGCTGCTGTTGAAAAGCCAGCTGCAGAACCTGCTCAGCCTCAAAAGTCCTGCGTTCATGAAATCTTCATGTCATCTTCTAACAGGCTCTGAAAGCTGAAGGCTACATCAACCTGAGAGGCTTCACTCTGGACCAGGCGCATGAATGCAAGAGGAAGTTGTGAGTGTTTTTTGGTTTTTCTTTAATCAGTTGGTGGGTGTGAAATCAGCAGAATATCATACAAAACCACATTGTTTGCCAACGTGCAGCTCTATAACACAGATGTTTGCAATTCAGTAACGGTCGTCCCATTGGCCTAGGCTGTATGTTTGAATGTATAGCCTCACCAAACATACATTATCTTCAACTTCATCTAATAATAATGACGTTAAATGTAATCTAACGAAGAGAAATGTACTATATTTATTGATTTGGTGGAATTTTCCAAGTAGTCTCCAGTGTCAGGAGCAAGGGCTTTGCTGTTAGGTGGGTAACATCACATGCTGCTTTATTTTGTCCCTCTAAACCTCAAGAGGAATAAGAAAAAAAGAAGCTGGTGAGGTAACAACCCCCAGTTTACTATTACACAAGAGATAAAGGGAACTATTTTACCCTACAGGCTTCTCATCCATACACTCATATTAGCTGTAACCATAAATTGATTAAGGGTAAAATGTGTTACTATGCTGGTATTGCAAACAAATCAGCTATAGATTTGAGCTCATCCTCATAACTCATCATCATCATCAGATTTAATGTGTTCTTTTTTTTTGTTTTGTTTTTTTAACTACAACAGCATGCCTCTAAATGTGAATATCTGATGGCAAGTAGGAATTGCAAGTAGGAATCACACAGCCACTGAAAACCTTTTTTTTTTTTAATTTTTTTTACAAACACCATTTATTTGTTAACACTTTAATTTCTATTTGAAATTCTCAGGATGAAAACTTTGTCTGTCTGATAAAAAATTTAGCTTCACGTTGACACAATCGGTCGACTTTTAGTGAGCGTTTTTTTAAATGTTGTCCCAGATTGTGAGTTTGTCTCGACAACTATGTTGATGCGTTTCACCGTCTAATTGTAGCTGAAGCCCCTCACGAAGACACTACAGTAATCGAGTGGTTAAGCATCTGCACTAATAGCATGCTGTCACCTTCTCAAGCACAGGAAATAGTCTGCTAAACTAACTACAGTGTTCAGACCGTGTGTTCCCACTTCCGCTGCAGGCAGAGTGACTTTATACTGCTTCTTGTGTCACATTTGCTGTGTCTAATCATGTCTACACGCATACACACACAAAGTCTCAGCCTATGCACAGACCTGTCTTTTAAATCAGCATGGGCCATGTGTGTGATGCATGTAAGCAATCATTGCCTCCTGTTTTTTTTTTTCTTTAGTGCTATAAAGGCCAGCCACCCGCAGGTCGTGACTCTCTTCTTTGCAGCCGAGAACTCACAAGATATGTACAAGTGAGTGTAGAAAAAAGTGTGTGTGTGTGTGTGTGTGTGTGTGTGTGTGTGTGTGTGTGTGTGTGTATTTCTGTATTCAGTTCTCACTAGCTCTCATGTGCAAAGTGGCTCTTTGGCATATATTGTATATAGAAGTCAACTAGCACTTCTTTCCTTATCTTTCGCATTTAAAAAAAAAATAAAAAAACACACCTTTGACACTTTTTCATTGTAACTTTGAACAAATGTTTTAAACTCATGGTATCTTAAGTATGTAACTTAGTGAGCCAGCATTAATGTATTCAATGTTAGAGATTTAAGCACTTATGTACGTCGCTCTGGATAAGGGCGTCTGCCAAATGCTGTAAATGTAAATGTAGAAGTCATGAGATTATGAGGTCCACATAATGGACATAACTTCTCACACACATAATTGCACACATGCACCTTAAACTCATTTGCACACATGCACAATTGCATACATGTACCCTGTTGTGTAAGATTTATTGTATCAATTTGATACAATGTTTATTTGTTTATTTTCATGCTCACAAATCTTTTTTCTGTGGTAACAGGTGGTTGAGTAAGTTAACTGCAGCCTCTAACAAGGAAGACCTTCCAGAAGTCAGTACTGCTGGTAATGATACACACAATTCTTACAAGCGTGTTAGAATTCTTACAAATTCTTACACACACACACACACACACACATTTTCAGAGTTAAATTGTAATTATGACCTATTTCTGTGCCTTATATAGAATGTGGCCACATGTGCACTAAATATGTCACTCAAACAAGGTCACAGTTTTCAATCTGACTCTGGGCATAACATATCTTTTAAACTCTCTCTGTGGGTATATCTAGAGTGTTACAGTGAAGACAGTGAGGATGAGGATGATGTTGAAGAAGCAGGAGCCCAGTACAATGAGCAACTAACCACCAGCTCTGTCAATGTGAGTTGTTATGACTTTTTGTTCTTTGGGGTTGCCTGTTTTTATTGTGCATGTATTAAATAGTGGAAACTGTGTGTGTGTGTTATGCAGGGCTGTCTTCCTCCACCACGCTCCAGCTCATCCCCTTGCCAGGACATGCTCCCCCTTGTGTCTCCGGTGTGTAACACCTCGGAGTGTGTGAGTTCAGACAGCGAATCGTGGCTGGAGCTCAGCTCTGAGTCTCAGGGCCCGATGAGTGTCAGCGAGCATAGTGCCATCGGCCGGCTTCAGGATTACCATGGCAATGAACGTAAGTGAACATCTGCCTTAAGGTCTCAGTGCAACCTGATACCAGCATGGCATTTTCCCCAATTCAACCATTTAGTACTTAAAGCAACAGGATGATGAGGATGACCTGCCATTTTATTTAATATACCTGATAACCTATTGTGTAAAAAGTCAGGAACCACAGATAATATGTTGATCAGGTATTTCAGTCTGAACATGTTGAGCATGTAGAGCATATGTTATAAATAAAATATAAAAAATAAAGCATGTGTAGATTTACCCTGTTGATTTAATGCTATACATTTATACACTTTACATTCTTTATACTCTCTTGAATCCTGCATTACATCTTTCTTCTATGTTGTATTTTTTGTTATTTTTATCCTTCCGTGCCCTTTTTTTTTTTTTTTTTTACACCTTTCTACATTTTATAGCCATACATCTTGGTTCCTACATTTGTAATAATCAGTACAATTTCCTGTCTTATATTCTGTGCCCAATCTTTATTGCCTTTCATATTAAACCTGTTATAACTTTTAATCTGTACATTACATTTTGCTCCTTGCTATTATACAGAAAGTTTTTTATCCAAATATTACCCTCTTTAGTTCCCTACACTTTTATATCCTTCAGTTTTACTTTTATTTTTCCTTTATGTTGGTATTGCATAAAAAGGGGCAGAGTCTGGGTCTAATTTGGATAAGGGGATAAGTTGGAGTATTGTAGTGTTAGGGAGAGTTGTTGTGTTGTAGTAAGAGTGCAACAGAGGTGCACTGAGGAGTGTGTTATAAAGGGCATCCTTTAAATACACGCATGTTTTTCCATTAGATCATTTTCCTTTTCTATGCATGAAAAAGATTCAACAGTCATCTATGGGCAGTTAAGGATTAAGCCTAAATTCGGTGATCCTGTGACAACCTTTAGATTAGTAACCACCTCCCTAACCATCACATTGTTGCTCCACCAGACCCACCATCTGATGAGCTAGAGATGCTGTATCTGCACCTCAAACAGGCCAACCTGTCCCCATGCGGAGAGCTGCAACCTGTGACTAAGCGGGACTACAGATCATCATTCATCCGACGCTGCAAAAACGACAACATCAACGAGAAGCTGCACCTGGTCCGAGCTCTCAACAGTACTTTAAAGGTAGGACATTTCTTTTAAAGGTTTTTGATCAGCCATGTCATTTTAAATGGGGTTTGGCCAAGAAGGAAGCAGGAGGTTATCATTCTGTAAGAGCTGTGATGTTAGATTATCTTTCATCGATTACATTTTTTTATCTATCTAAATCTATACATCTATAAGTCACGAGTAACATCTATAACAATACAATGGATGCTACAATGGGCTAATTTAGGTAATTGTTATTCAGTTTATATTTAATCAAGAATTAAAGGGCATAATTGTTTTAGAAAAAAAAAAATTATTTAGAATTGTTTTTATTTTTTAATTTTTATGTTTAATTTTCAAATTCTAGACTATTTAACTTTAACCAGTTTCTATCTAAGAGTTATAAAAAGGTGTTTATTTATTTACTTGAAGGTTATTTTGGTCCACAAAATGTGAGCCATGCAGACTTGTGCTGTAGTGTGTTTATAATAATATAAATTATAATAATATAGTGTGTTTATAACCCATTAATCAACACCGCAATTGTAAAATAGACCAGAAGGTGTCGACATTTCTCACATATTATTAACCACACCATTCTGACGCGTGTGTGTGTCTTCCAGGCCAAAGAAGCAGACCTCCTGGCTCTTGAGCAGGTTCTAGCAGATTCAACATTAGATGGTAATAAGTACAGACGGTGGAAGAGTGCAAATGTTGTCCTGCTAGAAGAAATCACCCAGAAAATAAGGACAGTCGAGGTACAACCAAATGCTCATCCCGAACAGGGGCCATCCTCCACACCGGTTGTGTTCGTAGAGACCAGCCTGTGAGCATGTATAGAATATATATAATTTAGCTTGTTTTTCACTTTTAATCATAGTTTTTTGTTTATTTAATGAGCTTTTAAATGTGTGTTAAGCAGGAATGTTGTAAACTGTCATCTAGAAACATTTACCCTGTTGCACAAGCGGTTTTCACTAGATGATTGTAAAATGCTTCTTAAGTTCAACCACCACTCTTTATCGCACAGCTTGAAGTTAGACATGATACAGGCATGATTTAGAGTATAAAATGGAAAACCTTGCAGATTTTTTTAAACTCATTCAGACTTTGTCAAATATCAGTCTCATTAACACATTTGGACACTAACTTGTTGCTCTCTTTTTTTCATTCTTTCAAATTTTGAAGAATGTTTCGAATGAAAGCTACAGAATTTAAACCAACAACTAGCATCAAATTACTAGTTTGATTGTTTTAATATGTATGTATTTTCTGTAAATAAATCTCAAATGTCTTCTATGTCATTATTGCATGCATAAATTCTTATTGCATCTTATAAGATATTATGAAATAATCTTCACACAATGCAACAGTAAGAAATCTTTCACCATAAACTAATGATCTGTAGATTTCCAAAAGAGTAAATGAGACTTTTGCAGTCTTTTACACAAAGCTGTTTAGTCTTCTGGTGTACCATCTGCGAATGCATCCCGACAGATTCATCAATGAGACGCTGAAGAACACAGTGCTGACATGCAGATCATATGCAGCCATCTGTTGCTGTCTTTGTATCAGAGTATAAAGGGAGCTAATCCGACTGCCATGCCTCGGCCTTGGCTCCGACACTGATTTGTATGAGAATCGAGCATCGTCTGGACACTAGATGTCTCTGTGGAGCATCCCGAAGAGCACGATAAATGAGTCTTGGTTCTGTTCAGTCATTCATCTGACTTTGTATGTGCAGCTGTAAATGTGAGCATAGAGATGAAACAGTGAAGAGTTAAGACTCTTGGACAGTCTGACAACACGCTGGTCATTAGTGCACTACCTTATCTGCTGAATTTCCACTGGCATTTATCTAAGGTATTATGAGTTGCGCGCCATCGATCTATCCAACTATCAACCTTTAGGGTAATTCATGAGACTACTGTCTATTGAATGGGACACCATAAACACACACACACATTCACATTCACATGTTCAATTACTCCTAGTTTAGTGTTACTAATCCTCCTACTTCCATGTTTTCTGCAAAATGTGTGGAAGCCCACAATAACACAGAGAGAACAAACTCAAACCTGAGACCCTGGAGCTGTATAATAACAACCTGCACCAGACACTGCTTCAGTAACCGTTATATCCAGGTCAGGGTTTTAGCCAATTCAGCTTCTGGCTTTTCAGAGTTGAATTTTCACAAACTGCTGTTTCGTATAAGCTCTGTAAATAGATTTTAAATGAAATATTATGAAACATTAATAGATTACCTTTGTTTAAATGTCTTTTTTCTTCTTAATTGCAAAATCAGTGGTACATAAATAGCACCCAGTCATAAAATTCTCATCTCATACTAATGTGCTGTAATTATGATTATATGATATGGCACAAAATCACACAGTCCTAAGGACCGCATGCATTAGAAAATAGACTGCCTCAATTTTTTAGGCCATTGAAGGTTAATAAACAGATGGCTGTACAATTTGACATATATGAGGACAGAAAGCAGAATTGTAACCTTTCTAGGGTGCAAAGAAATGTAGTGCTTTTATTTGTTCTGGTGATATTACCTGATGCACCTGTAAGAAGAAAAGTCAGACAGAAGACAAGAGAGCTACAGTACACACTGTAAACAGAAGCACGTCTGCATGTTTAAAAATGTTTGTATGTGTGTGTGTGTGTGTGTGTGTGTGTGTGTGTGTGTGTGTGTGTGTGTGTGTGTGACCAAATAATGGTGCTTCACTCAGCTATGGTATAAACAGTATAAATCTGTGTGTGTGTGTGTGAGTGTGTGTGTGTTGCATGACTCATTACAATACCTCATATAACTGCTGATATTATGTTAAATGTCCATTCCTATATTTATGCTCATGTACTTTAGAGTATACAGTATGTACACTGGTCAGCGCTGCTTTTGTGTATTGTCTTGTAGTATTTTGTATTGTTTGATTGCACTGTCTTTTGTTTCCCACTGTTTGCCACCGTTTGCACACAATGCACTTTATGTGGCTAGGACTAACTTACTTTAAGTCCCTAGCTCTGTGTTCTATGTAGCTCTTTTTTGTTTTGTGTAGCGCCATGGTCCTGGAGAAATGGTCATGGTCCTCATTTACTGTGTCAGATAAATATGGTTGAAATAAAAAAATTTAAAAAAGCTTCTTGACTTGATTTTAATTCATCATATACAAAATAAAAAAGTGTGTGTACTGTATATGAATGTGTGTACTGAATTAGCTGACTGAATTATGTGACTTCCAGCTAATGGCTTTTTCAGACCACCCTGAACAATCCATGTCAGTCTCATCCATAATTCTTTGAGCACCTTCTAGACTCTCTAGGAACAACTAGATAAATGTGAGCTCTGTGCTGAAGCGATTCCTCCTCTTGGCCTCACGTGTGCTGTAAATATTCATACAGATAGCAGAGGAAGGATGATCACGTGAATCCTCCTCAACTGTGCTTAGCATTTTGGGCATGGTGTGCTCTCAATAGCACTTAGTCATTTTTAAATGTGGAATGTTTCAGCCTGTTTTTAGATGGTCCTTGGATTCAAACTCATAACTGTATGTTTTCAGGGCTTATGTTTTGGATTTAACTCATAGATTTGGATGCTCTCCTGAGACAGACACATAGATAAACACATCTGTTCAGTAGTTTTTAAGTTCAAGAAAATAATACACTCAAAACAAGCTTGTCACCAAGTGTCACTTCAAGTAAATGCAAAAAAGCTTCTTTAACCTATGAAGAAACATTTCTTTTCAAGCATTTTCACAAATTTTCCCCCAATTTTCATATCCATTTGTTAGTTCGACCTGAAAGATTCCCGACCGTGGTCTTAAAGATCTCGCTGTCCTGCACATTTGAGTGTTTTCCCAGCTCTAACTCATCCATATCAAATCAGGAAGGTCAGACAATTATGCAGGTCAGGGAGTACTCCAGGACCAGGGTTGGAACCATGTGCTCTGCCTTGACAGCTATCAGACAAGGTGAAGGCTTACACATGCTTCTTATGAGACATGTAAAGCCAGCTAGCTTCACGTTTTTTGAACTGCTGCTCATGCTGTGTCACAGAACAGTGTGACATTTTCACGAATACCTATGATTGGTTTGTGTCTTTGTGATTGACATGGGAGAGACATCATCTGTCACACAGGGTGAGTGTAGTGACATGACTTGCTCCACTCATGCGCTAGACTACTGGCCACAGATGGCTGCTGTGACATAATAAGGACTCATGTTCAAAATATCACAAACACTTTACTGTTGATGGAAATGATATAAATCATATTACTACATCTTAACCTAATTATTAGTTTTGGGACTACTAATTATAATAATTAGTATGGGAGTTTGTTTGGAAGTGTTAGACAGTTCTCTCTACCACCTTCTTCACAACACCAACTGAGGGATTTCTTTTAGAGTCTTCATCTCTCAAATACAGATCCAGAGACTTGTAAAATCAGTGCCAAAACACACTGAAATTGTTTTGGCAGTTGGAAGAGGGCCAGGACCTTACTAAGAGATTTTATGTTGATTTTCGTTTAATTTGTGTCCTGTCTGCTATGTTAAAAATAGTGTGTTACAGTGAGAAAGCTCCAATGTCAAAAGGATATAACGTTTTGTTTATTACCAGCTTCAGGCAGCCATGGGATTTTCTAAATTTAGCCTTTAAAATGATAACCAGCCTGGGACAAACCCTGTATCCTTCCTGTGACTAACCTCAGTCACATACTGTAATTCAGCTGTGGAGTCTTTAGGCCTGCAGAAATGTGTGCCTGGGCCTTAACCCAAGCCCCCAAACACACACACACACACACACACACACACACACACACACACACACACACACACACACACATTCCTCACAGTGACTGTGGTTTAGTACTGTGCTGGGACAGCTTGAAAAGAAAAGAAAAAGAAAAGAAAAAGAAAAACAAAAAGAAAAAAAAGAAAAGAAAAAGAAAAGAAAAAAGAAGAAAAGAAAAGATAAGAAAACTTCTTATCTTGTCTCTTCAGCCTTATCTACACTTACTGTAAGGTCAACAAGACAGCCTTGTGTTTGCTCCCATTAAAAATAAAGGGGTTATAACTGGATCATGAAGTTATAAAAAAAACCTGTTTCTGCTTTGCCATGTAATTATATAAAGACATTTAGATGCTAGAGTAGCTGACCAGCATAACATTTCATATCTACTGCATTACTGCTTCATGGCCAGTAAGTGCAAAACCAAATAACAAATCCGAAAACAAAATAACAAATCCAAAAACAATTTGGATTTTAGACAATTCAGATAAACTGAAAAGTTAGGTATAGTTTTTGACTGGAACTCGTAGGTGATTGGAAGAGACATCTACCACTCAAGATATACAGGATGTACAGCAGGCTGTGGTAGTAAAACAAAGTCAATTTGTGTGTGTAGAAATGTGTAAAAATGTATTGTCCTGACTGTGGACTAAAATATGGTGTTATTCCATATTGCTGCAGTTCATGTTGAAAAAATCTTGAGGTTTTAAAAGAGGCACGGCAGAAAACTAACTACGGTTAATCAGCCAACCTAGCTACGTGTATCCTAGTTAAACTAGCCATGTGTATATTATAGGATCGCGGTGTTAGATACTTAGCGGGAATAGCGTTGAAAGAGGAATGTGAGTGTCTTCAAGCTACAAGAACGTACTGCATAAAAAATTGCATTAAAAAAATTCCATAAAAATTCCATTAAAAATCATATAAAAAATAAATACGTAACAAAACAAATAACAGTATGAAAGCTAGACTTTTTTTAATAACCCTTCTCATTTTAAGAAAGGGGGAAAATAAGATGTAAGAGACACAAAATTGTATTAAACCTGAAACAATTTTTGTGTAGAATTATGAAGATATTCCTATTCAAAGTCACAATATCTGTGATTTGTTTTTGTTTTCTGAATTGCCGTTGTTTTTCTGATCTGTTATTTTGTTTTCGGGTTTGTTACTTTGGTTTTGGATTTGTTATATTGTTTTGCACTTCTCGGCAATCGTATACCATGATGATGATCATTATTTATTTAGTTCACATTTACAACACTACAGTGCAGTAAAGTATATTTTAATTGTGCTATAAATGTGTAAAATTTGCAGAATGAATTAAAGTGAAAGTACGCTTTATGCTTTAGAATTGTAGTAAATTGAGGCAAAAGACTTAATAGACATAAACTTAATAACTTAAAGAACTCTTAATAGATTAGCCATTATTTTATTAATCATCAAAATAAATTAAAATGCTAATACTAGTAGTTTCCAAATCCACGTAGAACATCTAGAAGAAGCAAATAAATCTAAACTTTGCAACCCTGAACAAAAGAGAAATCTAAATCAAATCAATATTTTTTGTGACCTCCCTTTGCCTTCAAAACAGCAGTAATTCTTCTAGGTACACTTGCACACAGTTTTTGAAGGAACTCGGCTGGTTGTTCCAAACATCTTGGAGAACTAACCACAGGTCTTCTGTGGATGTAGGCTTTCTCACATCCTTCTGTCTCTTCATGTAATCTCAGACATACTCGATGATGTTGGGATCAGGGCTCTGTGGGGGCCGTGCCATCACTTCATGCTGGTTTGAAGGCAAAAGGTAGTAACACCAAATATTGATTTGATTTAGAATTTTCTTTTGTTTTCTCACTTTGCATTTTGTAAATTGCCAGAAATAAACATTCATTATTTATATTTCTGAAAGCATTCTTTGTTTACAGCATTTTTTCACACCTGCCTAAAACTTTTGCACAGTACTGTATATATTCAATTAAAACATATATATTTAGGAAAGGATTATTGATTAATTCATCTAAAAGAGCTATTGACTATTAACTCTAAACTGTACTTCTCTCCAAGTTTGTATTAGGATGGATGAACAATAACATCATTCTTTGTAAAAATGTGATCATCCTAACATGTGTGTTTGTTTCAAGCATCTGCTTTTCTGCCAAAACATTCAGCAGGATATTTTTGAATCTCACAGTGTACTTTGTCTCTAGGTCTAGACCTCTGGAAACAAACGAAAAGCCATATCTCTCATTGAAGTATCCTTGGACTCTACGCCATTTCCCAGTGTGCCAAACATTAGATTGGCTTTATCCTCAATGTCACTTTTCCTCCTAATGGATTTACTCTGTCTGAATAATAACAGTAATGTTCATTGTTGTCTATAATCTGCCTCCCACAGCAATTACTTACCAGCTTCACAAAGTGTTAGGTTATTAGATTTTCCCCCAGTGTATAACTCTAATGCCAATGCCCCTTGGCTATGATTATCCATTGTAAGACTTTGCTCATCATTAACAAGGTTGTGCGAGGAACAATGACGGCAAAAGGGAGTGTAATGTGCACTACTGGGACTTAAATGTTAATAGTTTTGGTTGTGGTGTTTGTGAGTAGGCCCTGGAGCTAAAGCGAAAAGGTATCTATTTTGAGACACACATAAAATGTGTGTTGATAAAAAGTGCTTCAAATGGCATCATATAATAGAAAAGTGTATTTTATTTTCACATTATTTTAGCTCTCAGGCTCATTGATTTGGCAGAATTCACCATCATTCAGAAAATTGCTAAGTATAAAGATTGATTACTTTTTAAATATATATTATTTTATCTTATATTATTTTATACTGTACATTTGCCATTGTCTGTAGTCTCCAGCTAAATCTCCACTAGTTTTCACAACACAACTCTGCATACAAACAAAATCACATTTAACCGCTTAAAATGTTAATATTGTAATTAATGTTAATTAATGTTATGTTGTAAATAATATAATTATCAATATTTTATTGCCTATACATTTTAATCTGAGTATATTCAATTATATTGAGTGATCAAGATTATTGTTTTGGTATAACCTTAGATTCTTTTACGTAATTCCCAAATATTAAATGCGTGACAGAATGATCTAATAAAGAGCTACAAGCATTTATTAGAAACAGCCAGTTGTTAAAAACTGCTTTAGAGGAACAAAACAAGCACTCTCAGAGTAAATTGGGTTCAGGCTGATGTGGTTCTGGAAAAGAATAGGATCATTTTGGTTTACAAGGAAAAACAGAGTGTTCTTTCTTTAAATAGGCTCAGTTTTGACAAACTAATCCATCTTAATGGCAAAATTCCCAAAATGCTTTGAGTTTTGTAATCCATTCAAGTTATTTTGATTGCTGACACCAGTTGAAGGTACATAAGCACTTCAGGGATTATTCACAATACTGAATTATTCATTTTTCCCAATATTATTAAACTGAGATCTCACTCAACTATTGTTCACTATCAACAATTACCTCCAGTTAGGCTCTCATAGAACAACTTGAAACTTAACAGATATCAGCTGAATCATTATCATCTTGTCACAAACACTCACTCACTCTCACTCACTCACTCATTTTCTACCGCTTATCCGAACTACCTCGGGTCACGGGGAGCCTGTCCCTATCTCAGGCGTCATCGGGCATCAAGGCAGGATACACCCTGGACGGAGTGCCAACCCATCGCAGGGCACACACACTCTCTCATTCACTCACGCAATCACACACTACAGACAATTTTTCCAGAGACGAGGAAACCCCGAGGCACGGGGAGAACATGCAAACTCCACACACAAGGCGGAGGCAGGAATCGAACCCCCAACCCTGGAGGTGTGAGGCAAACGTGCTATCCACTAAGCCACCGTGCCCCCCTTTGTCACAAACAGACAGGATCTATTTAATACCATGTAGAGAAATAGAACATTACATTCACTCTATAGAGTATGACATTCATTTACATAATATGTCAACAAAGGTACATTAGAGTGTAAAATTATGTGACATAAACTGTGGCTTTCTGAGGTCATAGTTCAACACAGCACCTACTTGAAAGCAGAAGTTTCAGGCATGGTGAAGAAATTTTACATGTGAAAAAGTTAGCTTAAATCATGCTTAAAACCTTTTACTGAGAAACAGCTGGTTCATGTGTATGTGTGTGCGTGTGTGGTAGTGTTTGGAGCTGGAGAAGTGCTCAGGAGCTTAGGGTTCTGATGGATTAGAGGAACAAGCTCCTCCTTCACTTGTCAGTCTAGGCCATATGCATATGGAGGCAATTTCCAGACCAGAACAGACCATTGTTGGGTTGTTTTGATCCTTGACCTTGAGTTTTCCTGCTCTGGTCCTGCACCACCTGGTGCAGATTCTGAGTTGGTGATCCTTTCAGTAGACCTCACTACCATCTGCAGGACTTTGCAGTCCTCAAGACTGGAGATGCTGAATAAGTTGGCGATGAAGATTCTCCATATAATGGAGTATAAATGGTCTTCTATGAGGTGCTGAAGAGATGCAAAACTTCCTTTGTCAGACATGTTAAAAACACTTTCTTGCATTCTGAATTGAAGTTGCTTCAGATAATGGTGTCTGCCAAATGCTGTAAAGTGTCCATTACAGGTTCTCTGAAGTACTTCAGCTTCTCAGTCTCTCGCCTGGGGTATTTTTGGTTGTAAGAGCTGAGAGTCACCCATTATTGCCTTCTGAACAGTCTAAAACTGGTTCCTTAGGTTTCATTTCATTCATTCAGTAACAGGTTGCTGGCCTGGCACCACTGATACAACCCTCAAAATAGTTTTGGATTATGAATGTAGAGCATTTTTTACCCGGAGTTCTCAAAGTTTACAGAACAGCCTGATAGAGGCAATAACATTGAAGTCTGAACACAGCCTTCTCGTCCCTTGTTGAGATAAGATAAGGTGGTGTGTAGGACATGAAAGATGGTATCATCCATGGATCTATTTGATGTTGGGTCGTGAAGAGCATACCAGGTCTTTGATGAAGCTCTCAAAGCACTTTATTATCACAGAGCTCAGGGTTAATGGAAAGTAAAAATGTCGGAAATTAATTGAGAATTATAATCATGATGTATCTACTATAATTAGCATGTGTGGCAATTTTCATGAACAGTGCTATGTATATGTGCTATGTATATTTTATTTCTATTTTTGGAATCCTTTTCAGCATTCGTATATGGCATTCTAGATTAGCAGAAAAAAACAAAACCATTCAGGACATGAATGGTCAGTTCTTTGTTTGGGGAGTGCATACTGTAATCCCAACTTCAGTGAATCGTCTTCAGTGATTCGATTCTTTAGAGCAAACTAGCGTAAGAGAATTAATTTGACTCTTTAATCAGGATAGATTTAATTATTATTCTTATTGGAAACCACAATAATATATACTCTCAGTTTCATACTCTCACATTGTATATGAACTTCTCCAAAACCCAAAACGTCCCATTACGTGTGCATGACAAATGAACCGATTCACTCGTTCGAGTCACTTTTAAGTGTCGTTTAAAAAAGAACCGAAACGTTTTTCTCATCACTTTTTCTGAAGAAGTGGGAAGAGCGGCGGAGAAAGTCAGTCCTCACTGTATACATTATGGACTAATACAAAAAAGTTTCATTATCTGGTGAGTAGAGAATCTTTATTTTTTCATCTTCACTGATCTCTAGACACGAGTCTGAAAGTTTTATCTGCTGAAAAAAATGTCGTGATAACCTTTCGGGCAGGTTTTGGTTTCTATAGCAACATCTTTGCGGTCTTGTGCATTTTGTAGTTGAAATAAAATAAAATAATGCCGTATGGTCATGTTTTAATGCTCGTACAAACACTATAATGGAGTGTGAGTCCAAGAAGTGTCCTTTACAAAGGAATAAAAAAGGAAACGTTGATATTCTAGACAACAGTTTTATTTAACACTCTTTATATCTGGGATATAAACACAAGGACCTTA